>NC_077241.1:46880245-47175245 GCF_947179165.1 Solanum dulcamara
TCACAACATAGTGAATAGTTCAATAGTCATATCTACTAGGAACAGGTTCAATTCAAGTCATAAACAACAAATAGTCATTTCAAATGGATTATTTCATATTCGCCTATTCACATACATATATGCATACAATGGAGTAATTATCAAGCACATACATCAAATATAAGAAGAAAAACTATCACTACCTCAAAACCAAGCTTTTAACAACTCTAAACTGATGGAGATTTCCCTTTCCAGGTTTGTTCAGCTTATTCTTAATCTAAAACAGTCACATACATACAAAGAATCAATAAAATGACTTAATTCACATAAATTAAAAAATAATTCCCCACTTAGGCAAAACCCATGATCCTACCTGTCATGACCTGACCTAAGGCCTAGTCGTAACATGGCAATCAAAATTCCGAAGGGCTCCAACTAAGCCTCTTGTTCATATCATAACATATATAAGGTGAAGTAAAAGTGAAAACATCATAAAAGAGTCTAAACCATGAATCATAAACGAAGAATGTCAGATGACAACATAGACTCAAAACATTAGTCCAAGTAGATGCCTTTACTCATGAACGTGGGTGGAGGCTAAGACATGTCCCTAGCACACCCTCAAAATAAATCATAATGAAAGTATTTGAGAATAGGGAAAGTAGCAACTCAAAACTAGTCCTCTATAGATAAGGACTCACCACAAATTTACCAGATAGGAAGCTCAACTAGCCACATGAATGGATATGGTCCTCAACCCCAACTTCTACATTATGAGATGGTGTAGGCAATAATATGCATTAGTACGTTTGAATGTACTAAGTATGAGGGAATGATAAGCAATGTAAATAATGAGATGCAATTGTCAAGTAAAGTACATAATAAGATGAGATAAGTAAAGTCATAAGAGAGTCATAATGATCAAAGCATTTGAAAAGCATAGTTGAAATCATGAAAATACAAAAGAGGTCATACACATATAATATAGGAAATATAATTGACAATAAGACCATGCGAGCTATAAAATAGAATTTCGATGTTACCCCTACACCAAAAAAGGGGAATCTACTTTCCAAGGTAGACTCTACCCCGCTAGGTGGGTCATGTACATACGCTATATGTGGATCCAATAGCTAGGCCATGAAGACAACCTATGGTGGAACGTAGTTTAAGAGACATGAGGTTGCTACTAAGGCTTTTGGTAGGTTCTCCACCTTAAGTCCACTCAGTACTAAGTCAAATCCCATGAAATACATACATAGCATAGTAATTATAGTTAACATACATCATAGACATGATCATAGGTTTGAAATTCATAGAGTAGCTCATTTCATAACATAAGTGCAATTTGAGTATTGGTCTTCCACATTACAAATTATACTTGCTTAATTCATATCGTTAGGCCCTAGGTCACCACATAGGGTCCTAAGTCACCTATCTTCATAATTTGGATGAAAACCATAATTTGAACATGCTTATAATTCATGATCATAATTCATACTTCAATTTAGTATAAAACTCATATACATAATCAATTTGGTTGAAAATATTAAGAATACCTTGAAAATATTAAACTCCATGAACATAATTCATATAATTTATCATAGGAAATAACTTCTTGCATAGGCTTTCATAATTCAACTTGAAATCATGAAATTGGAGTAAAAACATGCATGATCATATACATTTTATCATGCCATACATAATTTATAAAGATAATATCATTTGAAAGTATAATTGAAAATACGCATAATTCATATCATGAACCCTAAAGATCAGTATAGGAAAATTCATAGAAAACTCTTCAATTCAGTGCAATATCCATCAATTTATATTAAAATAAACTCATAATCATAAATAGAATTATAATTCATGCAATTGGAATAGAGATCATAAAACCAATAAGAATACACATTTTAATTGATTGAAAAGTAGAGAATTTGTTGGGCTCCACGGGTGAAAGTACTCCAGGATCAATTACCCACATACCTTGAGTGAGATGACCAAAGAATTTGAAAGAATTTGAGAGTTTTGATGAAGAGCTTGAGTGAATTTCTTGGAGGACTTCAATAGAGTCCTTGAGAGCTTTTGTAAAGAGAGAAATATTTGAATAGGTGAATTGGAGAAGAATGAATGGAATTAAGGGCTTGGGATAGTTTATAGAGTAGAACTAGGTCCTAAAACCTCCAAGTTCATTAATTGAAAAATAGGAAAATGTCTAAAGTGCCCTTACTTAAAAATTGAATTCGAACGAAAAACTTTGCCCTGGCCCGCGACGTGGAGCTACTCCTGGATAGGCTAATTTTTAGCGAATTAGATTTTGGTCAGATTTTGACTCGGGGAAAAATTGCAGTGAACGGGAAAAAGTGTGTGACGTAGAGCTTTCGAGCACCTCACTATGCTATGCAATTTCTTAAGAAATTTATCTTTTGATATACGGGTACTAAAAATCCACCGAGACTATTTTCCCACAGGTTTTCACCCTCGGATCGATAATCTGGACTCGAATTTGCCAAAAACAATAAGGATAATGGGTTACCCGAGCGGCCTAATTCCAAGGAATTTTTGAGAAATTTTACAATATCTCTCCTTGGGAACATTCATCCTCGAATGAGATTCAACTAGCATTGGAAGGACATGAAAAGAGGACTAGCAACCCAATATGAACCTGAGGACACTAAAAATCAATGCATAGAACATGTAAACTTCATACTTAATATAAAACATGGCTTTTGAAAAATTTATTTTCATAAATCATGCATGTGTAAGAGTGACCCATGGAACTGAAACGTAGGAGTTTAATTAATTTGATCATGAACAACTTAGTTCCTTTAAGCTTGAGTGGATGGAAAGAGATACAAATAACGCTTCATCATGCCTGCTTCTGCTTCCTATGTAGCACTCTCTACTTGTTGATTCCTCCACAATACTTTGACGGATGCAAAGTCTTTATTTCTTAACCTCTTCACTTGCTGGTCTAAAATTTCTACCGAGACTTCCTCATAAGTCAAATTCTCTTCAATGTCCAAAATTTCCAATGGCACAATAGAGCTTGATTCACCCACAAATTTCCTCAACATTGACACATGAAATACCAAATGAGCCATCGCCAACTCAAATTGTAAGTCTAACTCATATGCCACTTTGCCAATGTGCTTCAATATTCTATAGGGTCCTACATATCTAGGACTCAACTTTCCCTTCTTACCAAATCGCATTACGTCTTTCATAGGTGAAATCTTCAAATACACCCAATCGTCCACATCAAATTAAAGCTCTCTCCTCCTAGTGTCCAAAATGGAACTTTTGAAGACTTTGATCCATCTTCAATCTTGCCCTTATAAGCCTTACTTTCTCCATTGCATCTACAACCAAATATGGACAAATCAATGCCATCTCACCCATTTCAAACCATCCCACCAAAGATCTACATCTTCTCTCATACAAGGCTTTAAAAGGATCCATTTGGATGGTAGGGTGATAACTATTATTATAGGCAAACTCAATCAATGGAAAATGCTCATCCCAACTTTCTTTAAGATAAATCACACATGACCTTAACATATCCTACAAAGTTTGAATCATTTTTTTGGCCTGTCCATCGGTTTGAGGATGAAAAGAAGTACTTAGCTTGACTCTAGTACCAAGACCTTTTTGAAATGACTTTAAAAAATGTAAAGTGAATTGAGTACCTCTATCCGATATAATTGACAAAGGAACACCATGAAGTTTCATAAGTTCACGAATATACAACTTTGCATAGTCTTCGACATCATAAGAAGTCTTGACCGGTAGAAAATATGCTGATTTAGTCATTCACTCCACAATGACCCAAATAGAATCATGTTATCTCCTAGTACAAAGCAAACCCATTACAAAGTCCATATTCACATCTTCCCACTTCCAAGTAGGAATCTCAATGTCTTGAACTAAACCTCCCGATTTTTGATGCTCAACTTTAACTTATTGATAATTAGGACACTTAGCCACAAACTCCACTATGTCCTTGTTCATTCCATTCCACCAATAAGCTTCCCTTAAATTATGATACATCTTGGTGGATCCCGGATGAATTGATTATCGAGAACTATGGGCCTCATTCAATATCAACTCTCTTAATCGATCAACCTTAGGAACACACAAATGACCTTGGTAATGTAATACTCCATCTCCCACTTGGGAGAAAGCCTCAATGGCATTTTTGGAAACCAACTTTTTCAATTTAACCAACACCATATCATTGTCTTGTTTGGCCTTAACATCCACTACAAAAGATAATTCTGAGCCATTATGTACAAGAACACCTCCATCATCGGAGTCAACCAACTGCACACCTAAACGTAACAATCTATGGACCTCTTTAACCAACTCCTTCTTACCTCGCTCAACATATGCAACACTATCCACAGATAACTGACTAAGATCATTGGCTACAATATTTGCCTTACCTGGATGGTACAATACACTCATATCATAGTCTTTTAGGAGTTTAAGCCACCTCCTTTGCTTAAGGTTCAAGTCCCTTTGGATAAATACATATTGAACGCTTTTATGGTCGGTGAACACATCAACATGCACCCCAAAAGATAATGGCGCCAAATTTTCAAAGCAAACACAACCACCGCAAGTTCAAGATGATGGGTTGGATAGTTCCTTTTATACACTTTAAGTTTCCTAGAGGCATAGGCTATGACCTTACCATGTTACATCAAGACACAATCCAAACCAACACGTAAGGTATCACAACAAATAACAAACCCATTCGAACCTTCGAGCAATGTCAAAATAGGAACCAACATATGATGATCATTCAATGTTTGGAAAATCTTCTAACATTCATCCGACCATTGAAACTTTGCTTTTTTTAGGTCAACTTAGTTAAAGGCGAAGCAATAGAAGAAAACCCTTCAAGAAACCTTTAATAGTATCTGGCCAAGCCCAAAAAGCTTCTAATGTCCGAAGAAGATAATGGTCTAGGCCAATTCTTAATTGCCTCTATTTTTTTTGGGTCTACTTTAATCCCATCACCGGGCACCACATGGCCAAAAAATACAACTTACCTTAGCCAAAACTCACACTTACTAAATTTATCAAATAATTGCTTCTCTCTTAATGTTTGCAACACAATTCTCAAATAACCCATATGATCTTTCACATTTTGAGAATAAATAAATATTTCATCAATGAACACCATAACGAATATGTCCAAGTATGGCTTGAAAATACTATTCATCAAATCCATAAAGATAGCGGGAGTATTAGTTAAACCAAATGACATTACCACATATTCAAAATGACCATACCTTATTCGAAATGCCATTTTGGGAATATCACACTCTCTTACCCTTAGTTGATGATAAATGGAAAGGAGGTTAACCTTAGAGAAGTGACTTGCTCTTTGTAATTGGTCAAACAAGTCATTTATCCTTGAAATTGGATATAAGTTCTTTATGGTGACCTTATTCAATTGCCGGTAGTCTATACACATTAGGAGTGATCCATCTTTCTTCCTAACAAACAACACAAGAGCACCCCATGGTGAAATACTTGGCCTTATGAAACCCTTATCCAACAAATCCTTGAATTGCTCTTTCAACTCCTTAAGTTCCGCCGGAGCCATACATTAAGGAGGAATAGAAATAGGTTGGGTATCGGGAAGGAGATCTATGCCAAAGTCAATTTCCCTTTCGGGAGGAATACCGAACAAATCATCGAGAAACATATTAAAAAACTCATTAACTATAGGGACTGACTCAAGAGTAGGAGTTTTGGAGTCAACATCCCAAACTTGCACAATATGATAAATGCACCCTTTGGAAATCATTTTTCGGGCCTTAAAATATGGAATGAACCAACCCTTAACCACCGAATCATTACCCTTCCATTCAAGAATAGGGTCATTAGGAAAGTGAAATTAACCACAAAAGTCCTACAACATATAGGTGCATAAGAGGCATGTAACCAATCCATACCAAGAATGATGTCAAAATCCATCATGTCAAGTTCAACAAGATCACATGGAATAACTTTGGGCAAGACCGATATGGGATAATTTTTATAGGCACTCTTAGCTACTACCGAATCACCAACAGAGAGTATAAACCGAAAAAGGTTCTAACAACACTATGGAGCACACGTCAAATCTCATAGCAATGTAAGGAGTAATAAAAGACAAGTTGGCACCAGGATCAAGCAATATGTAGACATCAAAGTTAAAGACCCATAACATACCCGTGACCACATCGGGAGTCTCATCCACATCTTACCTAGCATGAAGAGCATAAAATTGGTTATTGTGTTGACCACCTTTAGGTTGAGCTTTGGCGCCTTGTTGAGCTTGGCCTCTTTAAGGACGACCTTCTCAACTTTTGTTGGCAACATAAGGGCACTCAGATTGCTTATGGCCCATCTTTCCACATCCAAAATAAGCACCTATTCCCATCAAGCATTTCCCTCCATGATTTTTTCCACACCTTGCATATTTAGGAAAAGAAGGGCTACTAGTATTCACACCTCCTCCTCTCTGAGCCTTAGGGTATGGCACCCTATCATCGGCAAACTTCTTCCCTGAATATTTTCCTTGTTGAGAGAGGCCACTACTACCAATGGCCCTAACCTTGGAGAACCCACCTTTATATCGGGCCCTCTTAGAATCCCTCATCCTCATCTCCTTGAGCTTTTCTCCTTCAATTTATTCAAAAAACGTCATGAGCTGAGATATGTCCATATCCTTAACAAGCATTATAATAGAAGGGAAGTATTACCCTATAGTTATAGTAGATTAATACACGATTTGACATTCCTTAGCAACCAAGTCATACACCCCCGATATGAATTGACTTATTTAGGCACGTGGATCGGCAACTAATGGACGAGCATACTTGGATAGCTTAGTAAACTTGAGGGCATAGTCCCTCATCCCCATATTGCCTTGTCAAAGATTTATGAACTCCAATACTTTATCCTCCCTTATCTTAAAAGGGAAAAAGCAATCAAGGAAAGCAAGTTTGAAAAATTCTCATTCAATAGGACCTTCATCCACCCTCTCAAACTTCCATTGAGTGTACCAAACTTGAGGAACACCCTTAAATTGGTAAGCCTCCAACTCCTCTTTCTCTTTTGAAGACACCTCCATGATACTAACTATCTTTTAGACCTCATCTATGAATTCTTGAGGATACTTATCAACTTCTGAGCCATGAAACTCAAGAGGGTTCATTCGTACAAAGTCCCTCACTCTTGAGGCCGGAGTAGGAACATTAGGAGGAGCTGCAACCTGTTGTTTGGTCACCACTTAGGCTAGCATAGTAATGGTAGTCTAGAACTCTGCATTAGTCACTTGGTCCGATGGAGGACATTGTCTTGAGGATCCAGGGGAGCTTGGGCTTCCTTAGCATTGTTTCCCTTGGAAATGGTAGTCTTGTTGGAGCCATTATTCTCAAAAAAGAAAAGAACAATCATTAGGGAAAGGAAGCCTTAGAACACACTCTATCGCATAACATAAATCATTAAAGAAGCGATAATTCCTAAAATGTCTCATAGCCTCATATTCATAGATGTGGTGCACTTCACAACCATGAATAAGACTTTTCTTGACGCAGCACGTTGGACACTCTAGGACATCTTAAACCTTGTGCTCTGATATCAAGTTTGTCATGATCTGACCTAGGGTCTAGTCATAACACAGCGATCAAAACCCCGAAGAGCTCCAACCACGCCTCTTGTTCATATCATAAGTATAAATAAGGTGAAGTAAAAGTGGAAACATCATAAGAGAGTCTAAATTATGAATCATAAATGAAAAATGTCACATGACAACATAGACTTAAAACATTTGTCCAACTAGATACCTCTACTCATGAATATGGGCGGGTCCTAAGACATGTCCTTAGATCACCCTCAAAATGAATCATAATAAAAATATTTGAGAATCGGAAAAATAGCAACTCATAACTAGTCCTCGATAGATGAGGACTCACCACAACTTCGCCAAATAGGAAACTCAACTAGCCACATGGATGGATACGATCCTAAACCTCAACCCCTACATTATGAGATAATGTTGACAATAATATGCATTATTACGTTTGAATGTACTAAGTATGAGGGTATGCCATGCAATATAAATAATGAGATGCAATGGTCAAGTAAAGTACATGATAAGATGCGATAAGTAAAGTCATTAGAGAGTCATAATGATCAAATCATTTGCAAAGCATAGTTGAAATCATGAAAATACAAAATAGGTCATACATATATGGGATAGGAACCATAACCGACAATAAGACCATGCGAGCTATAACATAGAATTTCGATGTTACCCTTACACCGAGAAAAGGGGAATCTACTTGCCAAGGTAGACTCTACCCCACTAGGCGGGTCATGTACATACGCTATATATGGATTCAATAACTAGGCCATGAAGGAAATCTATGGTGGCACGTAGTTTAAGATACAAGAGGTTTCTACTAAGGCTTTTGGTAGGGCCCCAATCTCAAGTCCACTCGGTGCTAAGTCAAATCCCATGTAATACATACATAGTATAGTAATTATAGTTAACATACATCATAGACATGATCATAGGTTTGAAATTCATAGAGTAGCTCATTTCATAACATAAATGCAATTTGAGTATTGGCCTTCCATATTACAAATCATACTTGCATAATTCATATCATTAGGCCGTAGGTCACCACATAGGGTCCTAAGTCACCTATCTTCATAATTTGCATGAAAATCATAGTTTGAACATACTTATAATTCATGATCATAATTCATATTTGAATTTAGTATAAAACTCATATACATAATCAATTTGGTTGAAAATCATAAGAATACCTTGAAAACATTGAACTTCATGAACATAATTCATATAATTAATCATAGGAAATAGCTTCTTGCATGAGCTTTCATAATTCAACTTGAAATCATGAAATTGGAGTAAAAACATGTATGATCATACACTTTTTATAAGCCCATACATAATTCATAAAAGATAATATCATTTGCAGGTATAATTGAAAATACCCCTAATTCTTATCATGAACCCTAAAGATCTAAATATGAAAATTCATAGAAAACTCTTCAATTCAATGCAATATCCATCAATTTATATTAAGATAAACTCATAATCATAATTAGAATTATAATTCATGCAATTGAAATAGAGATCATAAAACCCATAAGAATACATACTTTAATTGATTGAAAAATAGAGAATTTGTTGGGCTGCATGGGTGAAAGTACCCCAAGATCAATTACCCACATATCTTGAGTGAGAAGACCAAAGAATTTGGAAGAATTTGAGAGTTTTGATGAAGACCTTGAGTGAATTTCTTGGAGGTCTTCAATGGAGTCCTTGAAAGCTTTTATATATAGAGAAATATTTGAATCGGTGAATTGTAGAAGAATGAATGGAATTAAGGGCTTAGGATAGTTTATAGAGTAGAATTAGGTCCTAAAAACGTCCAGGTTCATTAACTGATAATTAGGGAAATGTCTAAAGTGCCCTTACTTAAAAACTGAATTCAGACAAAAAACTTTGCCCAGGTTCGCGACGCGGAGCTACTCCTGGATAGGCCAATTTTTAGCCAATTAGATTTTGACTTGGAGAAAAATTACACTAAATGAGAATAAGAGGGCGACGCGGAGCTGCCGCGCACCTCAGTGTTTTGCGCAATTTCTTGAAAAAATTGTCTTTTGATATACGGGTCCTAAAAATCCACCGAGACTATTTTCTCACAGGTTTTGACCTCCTGATCGATATTCCGTAATTGAATTTGCCAAAAAGAATAAGGATAATGCATTACGTGAGCAGCCTACTCCTAAGGCATTTTTGAGGAATGTTACAATAACCCCCATCTAGGTCTACTTTCCACCATTAGTTTCAGGCTAAAACCCTCCCCAAATGATCACCAACCACAATTCTTGGTTCTAGGAATCAAAATACGAATTAGGGGAGTAATGTTCTTACCTTTGGCGCAAGAATTTGTGGAAAATGATCAAAAGTTCCTTGGGTCACCTCCTAACTTCTTTAGAACTGTTTTTATGCAGAATGCCATTTCTGGAGTTTTTACCCCATATTAAGTCGGGTCTGTCCCGCCACAGCGGGATATGCGGAGACAGAGAGCACATAAAGAGTCTCAAAGTCTCCCATATCACAACATACCCTCATCATATCCCATGACGTCTTAACATATATCCTTCACCCCAAATTCAATTTCGGGAGTTGTACTCGTCCGAATACAATTCTTTAAAGTCGTACAGACTTCAGATCGTCTTGGCTATCAACTAAATGAATCAAACTATATTTTCAATCCCCATCCATTTCCGTATCACCCTAGACCTCACCTGACTCAGATTTCATCCAAGTCTAGCCTAGGCTCAAAATTTCCCAAGTTACTATCCGAAGTTTTCTGATCCGGATTCCTTCCCCATTGGCTTATCTGTAACGACGGAGATAGGTCGATACATGCATTGTCTTTATTTCCCCCCCCCCTCCTCAATTATCTTAACATTGTAATCTTCTCAAAACTCTTAACTCTTAGGCAATTTTTGAGCGTTGATGTGATATAAAATATATACTTACTGTATATATTTTAAACTTAAAATAAAAATGACGTTCGTCGTCAACAAAATATGAAGTGAGATCAGATCATTGAAAATAATAGCACTAGATTCTTTAATTTTGTTTTGTTTGTTTTAAAATGATTTATATTGTGATATGGTATCTTTAAATGATATTGTCAATAATATTTTTTGGTGTGCATTTTGAATAAGCGAGCATATATGAGGTATAATTTCTATTTGGTGTGCATTTTGAATAAGACATACAGAAAATAGTGTTTGAAATGATAAATTTTCTATCAATGTCAACTATTATTATATTTTTATATTGTATTGTGACATTAGGGTATTATTACAGATCATTTTCTCGAACAAAAGAATGATGCTCAATATCTACGATTTAATACATTTGCATATGTTTTTATGAGAAAATTAGTGAACTTGTCCGCGCATCTCACGGTTATCAAAAATAGTAAAATCTTGATATGATATATAATATAGATATATGTAGATAGAAGATGTCTTTATAATATATATATATATATATATATATATATATATATATATATATATATATATAATTGATTTTATAGAGAAAAATGTTTGATCACTAGTTAGCAGACTTCCAATAAAGTCATAAGTTACTATTTAGATACAAAGAACATTATAAACTTACGACAATTAAAAATTCATATAGAATACAAAATAAATGAAATCATAGAGAGAACATAAAAAAAATATGCAACATCATTATTATTACCTTATTAATAAATAAAACAAAAATTACGAAATCAATACACAATCTTTTTTTTTCCTATTGACATCCACTCCCATAAGCCGTCACCATTCAATAACTTTCATTTTATTCTTTAAGTTAATAAAATATAAATATATTAAGCATAAAAAATATAACAACTTAAAAGGCTAATGTGTGATCATTTATATAAAATCTTACAATATTTTTATTTACAAGGCTCCAATATGGAATACGAAATAATATCATGAATATGACTATTAATTATTTTATAGGTTATGATAATAAAAGGTTGCGGAAATAATGAAAATAAAGACCATTAAAGTTTACATTTAACATATTTTAAAAAATGACCTTTTAATTTCTTGACATTGGATATTTAATATAATTAAGAGAGTTCAAGAAGTCATTTTTATAGTATAACGACCTATTCCATCATTACTAAAAATATCTGTTGTAAAGGTATATGAATCTCATTCATCATAAGACTAGGATCAATTTCTTGGTATGCTAGTGCATTAGTTGTGAATTAATATTTACTATGCTCCTATCTCAAAATTAAGTTGAAAGTGTTTTTTCGATTTAATTTCGAACTTGAGTTTAAACTAGGGTCAACTTAAAATAATTATATCTCTCATCCTTTAGTGAACTAGGTGTCACGTGACCTACCAAATTAAGGTCTATGAGTTTTCTTTCCAACGCCATCGAGTTTGCCTCATTTGGAATTTGGAGCAAAACATTATGCCCATTTTACTAAGAATTATCCATTCTTAGGCTGCCGTGACGGAAATTAGACCGCCGTGGTGGAATACGACAGGCCAAAATTAAAAAATGGCATATTTTTATTATCTCCTTCTTTCCTTACATGCCAAAATAGATGAGATTTACCCTAGAAATATTACACCCTGTACTTTTGTACCTTGGAACACGTTCTTAAGTCTCTTGAAAGGTTCTTAAGCCTCTTGAAAGGCTCTTAAGTTTCTTGGAAGGATCGTAAGCCTCTTAAGTTTTTAAGGCTTCCTAAAGTTTCTTAAAGCTTCTTAAGACTCCTTAAGAACTCTTAAGCTCTTAAGAGTTACCATGTAAGATGGATAATCTATAACGCTACCAAACAACTCTAAGGAAGGGGGAATGAGATACCCCATAATAGAGAAGATGGAGAATAGAGTTGTAAGAATCCGGAAGACGTTGGAGGCTAAATAATGAGTTGTAGGAATCGACTTACTTACATAATATACCAACTTGGAAAGCTTACATGCTTAAGTTACTCAAGTACATACCAAGATTACGTAGCAAGAATTACATAGGTTCGTAAAGTAAGACGAGATTACGAACCCACGAGGGAGAAAAGAAGGTGCCACGTAGAAGCATGAGGGAGTGACATATGGCGGCAGATGTGAGTGCCATGTGGCAGCAACTGGAGTAAGGGGGTGGGCCCCCACATGCCACATGGCAGCCCATGGTTGGAGGTGTAGTGCGTTGGCCCTATAAGGGCTTGACACGTGTCACCATTTAGGGGTTGATATGTGTCACCCCTAAAAGTGGCCTATATATATGTTTTATGAATTTAGTTCATACTTATCCTCTATTCATTCTTATCAAGAGACTTCTAGAGACAAAAAGAAGAGAAGAGAAATCTAGAACAAGAGAGAGGAGAAACTTTAAACTTGAGAAAGAGAGCCATGGATTTGGAGCCAAAAAAGGGTAAGTTCTCCAATTTTATTCCGTGAATTGATTATCTAGGGTATAAAATGGTGTTATGAAGGTTTTACTAATATAAATTTATGGTTTGGAGCAGCACCAAAATGTTAGCAAGCAGCCACAAGGTTTTGGGCGCGCTAAGGGAACTTCTGAGGCAAGTTTCGACGAGTTTGATGAGTTTTGGGCAAGGTAAAGGTTTTTATTTCAAATTGAAATTTATGATATTTTTGTTAGGTATATTACATGTCTTAAATAAGGTTAAAAGTGGAAAAAAATTTGCATAAGGATGCTAGACGCTAGAAATAAATTAAGTTAAAGTCGTAGTAGCTAAATCGAAGTGGCGTAGTGTGTTGTCGTTATGGTGTTGCGGTTGTAGATGGTTGGGTTGTATGTTGCAGGGATGTAAATTATTTTAAAAAGGGTGTGGGTGCTTCTGGTTGAAGCCACACGACCCTCCGTTTGGTATGATTAAAGATTTAAAAACTCTATTTTGGTATCGTAGTTTGGAGCTAGTTGTTTGGAGCTTGTATTGTATAATGTTGAAGTGATTTACTTGTAAATATTCTGCTGGTTGTTGTAGTTGGTATGTTTTTTGATGTTTTGGCCGAGTCAAAATCTTGGGGATGTTGAAGTTATAGGTGAAATGCTACCCGATTTTCGGTAGCTTCGGAACTAGTAACAAACTAGTCGAGGGTAATGGATAGGAAATGACTCCTATTAGTACTTGGTTATAGAGTGGGATATTGGAAAATAAAAGGCTATTAACCTTAGTATTACTTTCATGTCAAATAGTTAAGGAGGTATCAAGACAAATCGGATTTCGATTAATCCTTGAAAAGGTATGGAAGCTTTCTCTTGGCATATTTTGGCACAAGTATGTAAAGATACCCTTCTTCCCTCTTGATATGTCTTTGACATAAGTACGATGTTATAATGCTATGATTACTCACCGAGTCCCATCATGGGTCGGGTACGTTATATGATGTTATGGTAAAGAAATGAGAAAGTTATGATACCGAGCTCATGATGGACTAGGTAAGATATAAGTATATAATGACTCTATGAGAAAAAGTAGAGGGTATGTAAAGCTTATATTCTTTATTCTTTTGGCATGACCCATAGAAAGCCAACGTACGAAGAATGCACAAAGTCTACAAGAAGCTCTTATTCTTAAGTACACTAGGATGGCTAACGTTTTTAATTTCCTAGAATTTATGTCCTTTTGCCTCGATTCATGTGAAAGTGTCCAACCATCCTAAGTTGGTATAATTTATATTGTGGTATAAAGCATGACTCTTATTCACTCCTTTAAGCTAGAACTCTTCCAATAATTGAACTATGACTTCTCAAGTTTTTCTATACCTTGGGAAGTAGTAAGTAGGTAAAGTTAATCTTTTTTTTGGCATGAACTTTATGAAATAAATAGATGAAGTATATGTGATCCCAACTAATCCCCCATTCTCAAAGCCACTAAGATGGCCATTTTCTTGACTTCCAAATGATATTTTATTCCGCCTTGATACGAGTAGATGATTTCAAAAGTGCTACATTGATGCAAACCATAATGACACTCCAAAGGTACTTGTTATGGCTATTGTCTTAATTTTTGAATGATAGTTCATTTTGATTATTTCAACAAGTCTTCAATGATGGTTTAAATTGCATATGGTTACTCACTACTCTACTCGTATATACCGTAACCCTTCTATCACTGAGTCTCGAGCCGGGTACGAAATCGTGTGTAGTTCACTACATTATCCACCGAGTCCCTCATTAAAGGGAAGGATGCGTTATATAAAGACATGGTAATGCAATGGCATGATCCACTCACCGAGTCCCTCACTAGAGGGCCGGGTACGTATGTATATATGTGATGATGTGCTGTGATAAGGGGATATTGGCGCTAGGCCCTATGTTGGTCCTACATTTATATGATTCACCGAGTCCTTGAAAGAGACGGCTATATTGTACGATATGAGCATGTATGTTTTCTTTTATTATTCAAAAGGTACAGGTATAGTGTTTTCTTAAGTGACATAATTATCCCTTGACTCTCTATTCCAGATATGTTCCCAGTTATGGTTTATATACTCAGTACATATGTCGTATTGACCCCCTTTCTTCGGGAGGTTGCGTTCATACCCGCAGGTACAGAAGCACGTTTTGGAGACCCATCAGCTTAGGAGTCCTACCAGCAAGTTCGAGAGAAGCTCCATTGTATTGGAGCCTAGTTGTGGTACTGGTCTCTTGATTTGTACACTCATTTTGCTTATTCAGGGGTATGCGGGGGCCCTGTCCCACCTTATGTTATCATTATACTCTTAGAGGTTTGTAGATATGTGTGTGGGTTGTATATGGGTTATATAGGTATGTATGTACAGTCGTGCAGATATGGTTTATGTTTTGGGGGACGTTTTCCCTTGTCGTGATTGTCGTGCTGGCTGAGGTGTTATCTAGTATATTCATACACTATGACTCAAACAGGGGACATATTTGCTTATAGCTAGCAAAGGTATACATGAGTGTCCAGTTCGGACACCCGTCATGGCCTATGGAATTGGGTCGTGATAAGAAACCCCCAACAAGCTACTCTAAGATTGGAAAGAAGGAAAGAAGGGAATTCTAGCACAAGAAAGATTACAACCCATAGATTTTAGGCTCGTCTCAATAATTTATCCCTTTGTAAGTTAGGGATCTATAACCACCAGAGCCTTCGTTGATCATGATTAGAAAGAAATTCACAAGAATTTGGCTTGATTGGGTCCCACTATCCTACCAGAGCGGGATGATCCCTTTGGGGAGGCACCGCTAGAGCTGGAATAGGGTTGCTAGAGTGGGAAGTAGTAGGACAGAAGTTAAGTAGCAATTTTTTTTATTTTGCCCACTTCTCCAAGTGGAGGTTAGAGGTGAGGGTTGATTCAAAACCCTTCAAAAAAGTTACTCTTGAATGAAGAAGAGGAGGGGAGAGAATCTCAGCTTTAGAAAGGCTTCAACTAGTGGAATTCGATCTAGTCTTGCCCCGTGGAATATCTGAAACCAATGATTTCAGCAGTGTTATCTCTCTGCGAGTGCTTGGTGCCCAGGTCGGCTAGGCTTCTCTTTTCTGAGTAGTAAACCTATACCTACTGTATAATATAGAAGGAAAATTAATGATAATTCATATTCTAAGTTATGGGTCATGGGTTATGGGCAGAGATCCAATTGTGATAGGGTCAAATTCGAATGAGACCTGGGTAGAAAGGTTCTGTAGTGAATTGAGAAGTTATTAAGTTACTTATGATATGTCTAAACATGTACAGATAAGGGTAAGAAGTTAGTCCTTATATAAATGAGCATTTGCTGATCTATTTTTGTGATAACCCTATTCTTGGTGATATAAATGCTGTGAATATTGAATGTAATTATGAATATGGTATATTTGGATCGAGTGTCACATTGCAGCATATATATGAATCATGTGTCACATTCCGACACATAATTAGATCGGGTGTCATATTCGGACATATTTTTGTATCAAGTGTCATGTTCCGATACAAATATGACTGAATTGGGTCCTTTAAGAGGGCCAAGTATGTGTGCGTGGATGGTCCCATGAGAGGACCTGATGATATATGTATTTTCATATAATAATAAGGTTAGTAGTAGATGAGCCATGGACTAAGAACTATAAATGAACTCTTGAGTTGAGGTATGCTAAATATAAAGAATTATGATCATCAATACACTTATTAGTGGGTAAGAGCATTGGCCCTATTAGGCTTGGATGTGATCTATATGATATAATTGTATTCTATGTTTATACACTTAGAAGTTGAGGTTTCTAGTTGCTAGAGAGTATTACCATTGTGATTTTTATGAATAACTGAGGTAGGAATAATGGCTATCTAGAACTCAAGTGAGTTGGAGAGTGTGGTTGTGAGACGGATATGCTTTATGTTGTGAGACAATTTGACCAACTAGTGAGGGTTGGGCGAAATCATGAATGGTTAAGGTTGCTAGGTTGGGACTATTGGGGTGATGGACTAATAGTAAGGTGGATCCCTAACCTATAGGTTTTAAGTTGTGACTAGGGTGGTAGTGGAACCGTGTTGTTTATGGTGGTGAATACCTTAAGGGTGAGAATGAGGAGTGCATTTATTGGGTTTGGGTGACTAAATTGAGGAAGTTCAAATATTATGATATCTCTTATTTCTCTGTTCATATATTATGCGGTGGATATCAGATTGAACGATGATACCTACCAGCACATGTTGTTTGTACTGATACTACTCTTGCTATGCCACTTGGCATAGGCTAGTTGCACGGTCTGTTATGTCTCTTAGATGAAGACGAAGGTGATCCTCCGGCAGCTTCTATTTTTCCCTTATCTTAGTGGAAGCTGGATCATTGGTCTTTTATTTTATTTCTACTCTTAGTAGCTCTCGTACATATTTAGACTAGTATCCTTGGGGGATTTTATATAATTGTATAAGCTGGTCTTAATATATAGTTTTCTTTAGAAATTCTATTTTAATTATTCAAGTTTGTTTTAAATTCCATAACTATTCTTACATAAGAGGTTAAGGGTTCTCCTGCACAGGTCATAAGACCGTTCTATAATACTTCTATAACCGCTTGGCACCCAGGTAGGCTAGGTTTCTTAATTGAGTAGTTATAAATTCATTTTGATTGCATCATATAATATAGATTGATGAGAGATTTCATGCCTAGGCCTTCGAACACGGAGTATGAATGGTTAAGTGATTGTCAATCGTTGCTTAGGGTGGGAATGTATGATGTGGGTCATGATTATTATGCGACAAGTTATAAAGGTCCAATCTTTGAATGTTAACCTTGGTGAAAACTATTTAGAAGGCCAATGACCCTTGCAAGATTAAATGTGGACAATTAATGGGTTTAAGAGATCTTGAGAATTGTGGGTTATGAGCTATTGGTGTAAATAGAGGGATGTGATTATACAAATAATTATGTGTGTTCATGCTGGCTACTCCCTGTGAAATACTTGAGTAATATTGTGAGGTTTTCTATGCATCTAATGGTTGTGGTTGGGTATTTGATATATTGTTGTGATTGATATACAATTCTAAGACAATGAAATCCATAATCTTGAACTTGTTCTACCAAAAGTGATGCCTTGAATAAAGAAGACTTGATGAATTATTATTAATCAAGGAAAAGATAGAATGAAATTAGTGAAATGACTATTTGTGAACAATTGCATGCAATGAACATGTTACTTGATTGTGCAAGTATATAAACTATTCATTGTAGACTATGATTGTGTTGGTGATTGTTATATTGGATCGGGTGTCACGTTCTGACACATATATTAGATTAGGTATAATGTTTCGATACATATATTGAATTAGGTGTCACATTTTGACATATATATTGGATTGGATTTCATATTCTGACACATATATTAAATCAGGTATCACGCTCTAACACAAACTAATTGTTGAATCGGGTATCACGCTGACATACTAAAAGCTTAGGTGTGGGCTACATGAGAGAATTATTGCGCGACTATCATATGTGAATTTATCTTTGACTATATATGTGATGATAGAGAAACTGACCCAATTATAATTGAGCATGCCCATCCTATGTAATAATTGATATTAAAGGACCGAAGGTCCAAGTATTACCATGTTGACTGTTGTATTTGAGATTTACAATGTGAATTGTATATTTCTCTTGAAATGAAAAACTGGTAATGTGCTTCTGTATATACCTGTTCGGATTATGCTATGGTTTCTAGATGCGTTCGTATCATAGGTATGAGGTCGTGGGTAACAAGTGAAGAGAATTTGATGTGTGGTTTAGTAAGATTAATGACTTAGAGTAAAATATTGATGGTGTCCTGTTGGTACATGTGAAAAGGGGGGAATCGAGAGAGAATTCAAAGATTTTATCTCTGGACAGGCCGCCCTGGCGGGAGGAATCCCGCTGTGGCAAAGCCGGCAGAGCATGTTAGGTTCCTCCATGTCGAGCCAGAACAATTAGAAGAGGAGCCTTAGTCCACCTTAATGTTGCCCTCTTGAAAGAGAGATGTTATTTATTTTAGGGTCAGGTGTTAGGTGTGAAAGCTTAAGGAAGTAGATTGGTTAGACAATATTAGTGGTGGGTTATAGTTCAAAGACTCCTCTACGCGTTAGAATGGTTAGGCCTTGATTTATATTAGAGCTGGCAGCGGACCAACTTGAATGAATAAGTATTAGTCTTGAATGACAGTAAGGAGGTAAATAAGAATGATAAGAGTTTATGCATAAAGTTTTGGCGGTGTATTTTCTTAAGAGCATATTTTTTTCTTGTTGATTTCTCTATATTATGCAGAGGGTATCGAGTTGACCGATGATGCTTAACAGTACGTGTTGTTTGTATTAATTCTACTCTTTTTATGCCTCTTAGCATAGTGTCATAACCCAAATTAAGACCGTGACCGACACTAAGGGGGGAATCCCAAAGCAAGCCTTACCAAAATTCTACAGAAAATCAAGCAAAGTTTCCTTTATTTTTGGGCCTATCTAAATTTTCCCTCTCTCAGATATCAATCACACAACTAACAACATCTCCAAACTAAGTCATATAATCCATCAATAATCTAATGGCCCCACTACAATACCAATTCATCTCTAAATAAGAAAAGAAGTTTAAAACTAGTCGCACGTCTATAATAGCCAAAGAATACTCATGAATCAATAAAAAGTATGAATATAGTGCAAATCTAAGAGTTCAAAGAAAAGGTTCATAACAATGAATAAACTTAATTCCCTCATGAACAAGTGCAGGGCTCACCATGGATTGTCAACTCGTTAGCTCAATTAATGAAATCCTCATCAATATCATATGTGTTCTATGTAAAAGCATTTATCGGGGAGTGACACGCTATCTAAATGAGTATAACACTTAACCACAATCGTTTTAATGAGGTACAAGTCAAAAAATATGCTAGTATAATTGTCACGACCCAAGCCTAGGACCTAGAAGTGACACAACGAATGAGTCACCCGAAGATACCTCACCCAAGTCTCTTAGCATTCATTAAGCATTTAATTGGTAATAATAAAAAAATCAAGCGGAAAACAAAAGGGATGTAGGGACTAAGGGGCTTCGCATTTAATAAGAGTCAAAGACAACATAACATCTTTTTTTATATCCAACCATACCTTCTACATTAAATATTTGGCGGGGGCTAAGACATGTCACTAGCTCTTCCTCAAAATAAGTATCAATAAATGCCTTAATAAAAGTCTTAATGTTCTACATAACATAAGTTTAGAATAAAAAGGATGTTGTTTTCGAAATATGGGAACTCACCACAAGCAACCTTCAAACTAATCCGAGCTACCCACGTGGAGAGGTCGAGGAGCAACGTCGGTCCCTACATGGTGATATCATATCGGCAAAAGTATGTGTTATTACTTTGAATGTACTAAGTATGTGAGTATGCTATGAAATGAAGAACATAAGAGAGACATGAGTAAGCAATATGAATAAGTGAATCCATGAATTAGAAATTATCATATGAAGCCCTTAAATATTTATTTTATGGAGAAGTGACCATAACCGACATATAAGACCATGCTAGCTATTACATGGAATCCAACATAATCTCCTACGTTGGCATGGGTAGAATTCTGTCAACTTTGATCATTTCTTTAACTTTGACTTTAAGGGCTAATTGTGGATCCACTAGCCCAAATAGCCTACAAGGGCTCCTATGTTGGCGCATAGTTAATGCAATATGAGACTTTACTTAAGGACCCCTTAGGTCGAGTCCCCATCTACATGCGACATTTGATGCTAGGTCAATCCCACGGAATAACATTTATATATCATAATAACATAAGCATTATATAACTTTAGACATCAAATCATCATTGGTGGAATAGCTCATTAAAATATTTTATTTGATTAAAAAATGTGAGAATTATCCTTTCACATTGAATCCTTTCTTTGGCTAAAATCCCTTTCATTATCATTCAGTCACTTCACAAGACACCCTTAAACATAGGTATTTGCTTCATAAACTTTCATTTGGAGTCAAAAATTTCAATTCAACTTCATTTTAACATAAGAAGACTAGGTGGCTTCATTTCGTATAAATTTTAAACACATTTATTGCACAAGAGTGATGGAAATGCATCATATGAAATATCTTAAAACAACCCACCATATACACTTTAAACTACCTTTCAAGCCTTCATATAAGAACCTTGATAATCCATCCATTTCATGTAAATAAGAATCAACATAATTTAATATAGGTAAATAAACTTCAAATATTCAAGAATTTATGCATTTGAAATCGTAGTATGAAAATCCATTAAAACTCATCACTTGAAATTAAGAGTCAATATACATATATATCAATAGGAGTAAATAAACTTAAAATATACCATAATCTATGTATTTGGAACCATCATGTAAAAGCCCATAGGATTTCATCATTTAAAATTTAAATACTAAGTTGAGAAAATATTTGGGCTCCATGGGTGGAAGAACCCATGGATGAAAACCCACATACCTTAGAGTGGAACTTGAAGAAATCTTGATTTTTGGTCCTAAATGAGAAGACTGAATCCTTTGAGTTTGAGAAAAAAAATTGAGGGGATGATTTGAGAGAGAGGAGGATGAAGTTTAGGATATTGGGAAGGCAAAACACAGCAAAAATGATTCCAAAGGCGTCAAGGTACGTATAGATGTTATTAGGTAATTGTCCAAGATACCCTAATAAAAAATCTGGAAAATAGGCTCAAAATCCTGCAGGCACGATAGTGGCGCCCTGCTCCACAGGCTAAACTACTGCATCTTGTTTTGGGTGCTCTGCTGGCGCACCGCGCCAAGGGCCAAACTACTGCAACTAGTTTCGGGCGTGTTGTTGGCGCACCGCGCCAAGCTCAAAAACTTCTGCAATGGCAGTCTTTGGTAAAATGATCATAACTTTTGACTCCAAACTCGGAATGAGGCCTTGGTGGCATTGGAAAGAGGACTCAAAGACCTTTAATTTGTTAAATCATCGAACACCAAATTCCGTATAGAATAAGAGATATGGGCATTTGAAATTGACCCTATTCCAGACCCATACAAAAACTTAGCCAATGGAAATTCTTTGAACTTGTCTTGGTGTAGAAATATTCAGGGTGTTACAATATCTTCCTCTTGGAAATATTCGTCCTCGAATGTGAATTATTAGCCTAGAAAGGGACTGGCACGAGGAATAGCAACCCAATAAGAATAAAATAACACTCGCAATGCATAAAACATGAGATCTTTAAACTTAGCATAAAACATGACTTTAAAATTAAACTTCATGAACATGCATGCATATGAGGACTAAAGAAAACTAGAAAAAAAATAGGAGTCTTAAGTATTTAAGTATGAATAAATTAGTACCTTAGGCTTGAGTAGAATGAAAAAGATGGGGGTAAAGTTCCATCATATCCATTTTTTCTTCCCATGTAGAACTTTCAACTTGTTGATTCCTCCGAAGGACTTTAACAGATGCAACTTTTTTGTTCCTCAATCTCTTAATTTGCTGGTCCAAAATTTTAATCGGGACTTCTTCATATGTTAAGTTTTCTTCAACATTTACTATTTCCAAAGGAACAATGGAGCTAGGATCACCCATACATTTCCTCAACATAAACACATGAAATACCATGTGAACAATAGCCATTTCCAATGGCAACTCCATTTCATAAGCAACTTTGCCAACACGTCTCAAGATTTTATACGACCCTACATACCTAGGACTTAATTTCCCTTTCTTACCAAATCGAACCACACCCTTCATGGGTGAAACCTTCAAATACACCCAATCATCCACATAAACTCAAGATCCCTTCTTCTAGTGTCAGAATATGATTTTTGATGACTTTGAGCCATTTTCAACTATTCTCTAATGATCTTCACCTTCTCTAAAGCATCAAGTACCAAATCAGGGACCAACAAGGTCATCTCACCTCTTCGAACCAACCGATTGGAGATCTATATCATCTCCATACAAATCCTCAGACGACACTATCTCAATACTTGAGTGGTAACTATTATTATAGGCAAACTCGATGAGCGGTAGATGATCATCCCAATTTCCTTTAAACTCCAACACACAAGCCCTTAACATATTCTCTAGTGTTTGAATTGTCCTTTCAGCTTTTCCATCGGTTTGAGGATGAAATGTGGTACTCAATTTTACCTTAGTATCGAGGCCCTTTTGAAATGATCTCCAAAAATGAGAAGTGAATTGGGTACCACGATCCGAAATAATGGATAACGGCATACCATGCAACCTCACCAATTCCCAAATATATAACTTGGCATATTCTTCGGCACTATAGGAAGTCTTAAATGGTACAAACTGAGCTGACTTACTCATTCTATCAATAATTACCCAAATCGAATCATGACACTTCCGGATATAAGGAAAACCCACTACAAAATCTATATTCACAACTTACCACTTCCAAGTAGGGATTTCAATGTCTTGGGTTAGGCCTTTGATATTCGGCCTTTACTTGTTGGCAATTCGGACATTCGGACACGAACCTTGCTATGTCCTTCTTCATACCATTACACCAATAGAGCTTCTTTAAGTCTCGATACATTTTCATCGAACCGGGATGAATGGATATGAAGAATTGTGAGCCTCCTTCAAAATCAAACTCCTTAGACCATCCACATCCAGAACACATAATCGATCTTGGTAGTATAGCACCCCATCTCCCTCTTGGAAAAAGACCTCTACCTTATTTTCCTTCACCAACTTCTTTAACTCAACAAATGTCAGGTCAAAATCTTGGGTTGACTTAACATCCACCACCAAAGAGGATTCAGACTCATTTTGAACAACCATACCACCATCATCGGTACTACAAAACTTCACCCCTAGTCTAGCCAACTGGTGAACATCTTTCACCAACTCCCTTTTCCCTTCATCAACATGGGCCACACTCCCCATAAACACTCTACTAAGTGCATCGGAAACCACATTGTCTTTACCCGGATGATAATGGACACTTTTGTCATCCTTGAGGAGTTCTAGCCACCTCCTTTGTCTTAGATTAAGGTCCTTTTAGTGAACACCTATTGAAGACTTTTATGATCGGTATACACATCCACATGCACCACATAAAGGTAATACTGCTAAATCTTCAAAGAAACAACAACGGCCACCAATTCAAGATCACGGGTATGGTAGTTACGCTCATGCACCTTTAATTTCCTAGAATTATAGGCTATGACCTTGCCATTTTGCATTAAGACACAACCCAAACCAATTTTTAAAGCATCATAATAAACCACAAACCTTTTTAATCCTTGTGGTAGAGTCAAAATAAGAGTGGAGGTAAGTCGATCCTTCAATATTTGGAAACTCTTTTCACACTCATCCGTTCATATGAATTTTGCTTTCTTTTGGGTTAGTTTCATCATAGTAGATAAGATGGAAGAAAACCCTTCTACAAACCTTTTATAGTACCTAGATAGACCAAAGAAGCTCCTGATGTCTGAAGGAGATAACAGTCTAGGCCAATTCTTTACGACCTTCATTTTCTTAGGATCAACCTTGATTTTGTCACCAGACACTATATGACCAAGAAATGCCACCTTCTTCAGCCAAAATTCACACTTACTAAATTTTGCAAACAATTACTTATCCATCAACGTTTGAAGTACAACCCTCAAGTGATTCTTATGTTCTTCCTCACCTGGAGAGTAAATCAAAATATCATCAATGAAGACTACAACAAATGTATCAAGGTAGGGCTTGAACACTCTATTCATTAGGTCCATAAACATCGTCGGCGCATTCATCAACCCAAAACTCATCACCACAAACTCGAAGTGATAATACATTATTCGAAAGGCCATTTTTGGAATGTCACACTCTCTCACCTTTAGTTGGTGATAGCTAGACCGTAGGTCAACCTTGGAGAAATGACTTGCCCCTTGCAATTGATCGAACAATTCATCTATTCTAGGAATTAGATACTTGTTCTTAATAGTTACCTTATTCAACCATCGGTAGTCTATGCATATTCGAAGAGACCCATCCTTTTTCCTTACAAATAGCACGGGAGCACCCCACGGCGAAATACTGGGCCTTATGAACCTCTTTTTAACAAGTCTTTTTAACAGTTTCTTCAACTCTTTCAATTCTGCCAGGGCCATCCAATAAGGAAGAATAGAGATAGGTTGGATGTCGGGGGAGGAGATCGATACCAAAATCAACTTCCCTTTTAGGAGGGACACTAGGAAGGTCATCGAGAAAGACATCGGGTAACTCATTGACTATGGGAACCAACTCAAGAGGAGGACTTTTGGAGTTGACATCCATAACCCTCACAGTGTGGTAAATACAACCCTTAGAAATTATTTTTCAGGCCTTAAGATAAGAAATAAACTTACCCTTCACCACCGAATCATGACCCTCTTATTCAATAACAGACTCATTTAGAAATTGGAACTTGAATCGATGAGTCCTACAATCTATGGAAGCATAAGATGTATGTAACCAATCCATCCTAAGAATGACATCAAAATCTACTATGTCAAGCTCAATGAGATCACAAGAAATAAATTGATGCAAGATAGATATGGGACAACACCTATAGACCTTTCTAGCAACAAACGACTCACCAACGAGCGTAGACACCAAATAAGGCTCTAATAATATTTCGGATAACACATCAAACCTATTCACTAAGAATGGGGTAACAAATGACAAATTTGCATCGGAATCCAACAATGCATATATATCAAAAGTAAAGACCTTTAACATACCAATAACAACATTTGGTGCTTCCTCAACCTCGTTCTCCCATTGAAATGGTTGGTGAATTAGCCACCTCCTTGAGCTTGTTGTCCATGAGAAACTTGGCCTTGAGGACTACCACTACTACTACTCCTACAATCTCGAGCATGATGACCCAGTTTGCCGCATTTAAAGCACGCGTTTGACCCTTCCAAGCACTTCTCTTTGTGGGTCTTCCTATACTTCCTACATGAGGGAAAAGCTTGGGTACCAATGTTATCTCTTAGGGCCATCAAGTTAGGACCTTTTTCCTTGTTGAATTTGGGAGGAGTATTGGTGGAACCTTGTCCCACAAACCCTTGCCTACCTTATCCTTTGCCATTGTAACCATAACTGGAACTTTGAGGGTTAAACCCTCCACCATCTACTCTAGCCTTTTTGAACCCCTTTGATCTCTCTCTCAGCTCTTTTCTTCAATTTTTTCTGCGTAAGTCATTAACTAAGAGATGTCCATATCCTTGAAAAACATGGCCATTTTTCACTTCTTGGAAACCAAGCTTGAGACACTAAAAATAAACTTGCTCATCCTAACTCTTAGGTCGGAGACCATAAAGTGAGTATACTTTGAAAACTTAGTGAATTTGAGAGCATACTCCCTCACGCTCATACTCCTTTAATGGAGGTTGATAAACTCTTAGATTTTGGCCTCCCTTAGCTCCAATGGGAAGAAGCGGTCTAGAAAGGCACCTTTGAACTCTTCCCATTCTATTGTTCCCATTTTTTCATCCCTACCAACAACCCATTGTTCGTACCATACTCAAGCCACACCTTTGAGTTGATAGGATACTAGCTCGGCCTTCTCATTCGATGGCATACCCATGATAGCCATAATCTAGTACACCTCATCAATAAACTCCATAGGGTCCTCATCTAGTTTAGAACAATCAAACTTGGGCAAATTCATCCTTTGGAAATCCCGAATCCTAAAGGCCAAATTTTGTATTTGGGGAGGAGGAACACCTTGATGCCCTTGGTTGGCTACGACTTGAGCCAACAAAGTAATGATATTGCAAAACTCGACATGGGTTACCCTTTCCTCATGATGTGGGGCATTGGGAACCGGAGGAGCTTGGTCCTCATCATCAACCCTTGCTCTTGGAGGTGCTCTTCCACGAGGCATTATCTAGGGAACACAAAATAGGTCTTTAGTTAGAGGAAAGCTTAGTACATTCTAAGGAATGACAGAATTTAAAAGATGTGAAAAACTTTCCTAAACGTCCTATAGTTTCCTATTTATAGTTGTGGCATGCTTCACAACCATGAACAAGACCTTATTTGATGCGGTATGTTGGACTCCGAGGACCATTTCAAAACTCATGCTATGATACTAAGTTTTTCATGACCCAACCCTAGGGCCTAGAAGTGACACGGCGAACGAGACACCCGGAGGTACCTCACCTAAGTCTCTTAGCATTCATTAAGCATTTCATTGGTAATGATAAACAAATCAAGCGGAAACCAAAAGAGATGTAGGGACTATGCGGCTTCACATTTAATAAGAGTCAAAGATAACATAACATCTTTTTCTATGTCCAACCATACCTTCTACATTAAATACTTGGTGGGGGCTAAGACATGTCCCTAGCTCTCCCTCAAAATAAGTGTCAATAAATGCCTTAATAAAAGTCTTAATGTTCTACATAACATAAGCTTAGAATAAAAATGATGTTGTTCCCGTAACATGGGACTCACCACAATAAATCTTCAAACTAATTTGAGCTATCCACGTGGAGGAGGTTGAGGAGCGACGTCGGTTCCTATATGGTGATATCATGTAGGCAAAAGTATGTGTTATTACTATGAATGTACTAAGTATGTGAGTATGCTATGAAATGAAGATCATAAGAGAGACATGAGTAAGCAATATGCATAAGTGAATGTATGCATTAGACATCATCATATGAAGCCCTTACACATTCATTTTGTGGGGAAGTGACCATAATCGACATTTAAGACTACGCGAGCTATTACATGGAATCCAACATAACCCCCTACATTGGCACGGAGAGACTACGTTTTGGGTAGAATTTTGTCAACTTTGATTATTTCTTTAACTTTGACTTTAAGGGCTAATTGTGGATCCACTGGCCTAAATAGCAACTTTAGACATCAAATCAACATCGGTGGAATAGCTTATTAAAACATTTCATTTGATTCAAATATGTGAGAATTGTCCTTTCACATTGAATCCTTTCTTTGGCTAAAAGCCCTTTAATCATCATTCAATCATTTCACAAGACTCTCTTAAACATAGGTATTTGCTTCATAAACTTCCATTTGGAGTCAAAACTTTCAATTCAACTCCATTTCAACATAAGAAGACTAGGTGGGTTCATTTCATATAACTTTCAAACACATTTAATACATAAGAGTGATGGAAATGTATCATATGAAATATCTTAAAACAACCCACCATATACACTTTAAACTACCTTTCAATCCTTCATATAAGAACCTTGATAATCCATGCATTTCATGTAAATAAAAATCAACATTATTCAATATAGGTAAATAAACTTCAAATATTCAAGAATCTATGCATTTAGAATCATAGTATGAAAATCCATAAAAACTCATCACTTGAAATTGAGAGTCAATATACATATTTATCAATAGGAGTAAATAAACTTAAAATATACCATAATGTATGCATTTGGAATCATCACGTAAAAGCCCATAGGATTTCATCATTTAAAATTTAAATACTAAGTTGAGAAAATATTTAGGTTCCATGGGTGGAAGAACCCATGGATGAATACCCACATACCTTAGAGTGGAACTTGAAGAAATCTTGATTTTTGATTCTAAATGGGAAGCTTGAATACTTTGAGTTTGAGAAAAAAAATTGAGGGGATGATTTGAGACAGAGGAGGATGAAGTTTAGGATTTTGGGGTGGATAAACACATCAAAAATGATCCCAAAGGCGTCAAGTTTGTATATATATTATTAGGTAATTGTCCAAGATGCCCTTATAAAACAATTTGGAAAATGGGCTCAAAACCCTGCATGCGTGATAGTGGCGCGCTGAGCCACAGGACAACTACTGTAGCTAGTATCGGGCACTCTGTTGGTGAGCTACGCCAAGGGCCAAACTCCTACAGCTAGTTTCGGGCACACTGCTAGCGCGCCACGCCAAGCTAAAAAATAGTTATCACAGTAGTCTTTGGTAAAATGATCATAACTTTTGACTTCGAATTCAAAATAAGGCAAACTTGGTCGCTTTGGAAAGATGACTCAAAGACCTTTAATTTGATAAATTATCGAACACAAATTCCATATAGAATAAGAGATATGTGCATTTAAAGTTGACCCTTTTCCATACTTATAAGAAAACTTAGCCAATGGAAATTCTTTGGACTTGTCTTGGTGTAGAAATATTCGGAGTGTTACAATAATAACCAAAATCATGAAATAAATGCCATTTTAAAAAATAGTAACAAAAATCAATCTTTTCTGTGTCATGTAAGTGAATTTTAGGTTAACCATTTAGAAATAAACTTAGTAAACACTTTCATATCAAATCTTATATTTGGGAGGTATTTTTCCAAGAATAAATCATATTATCGAGGTGGACCCTCATAAATGAGTCAAATATTTATATCAGAAGATCCCTTCTTGAGGGATATCGATAACAGTATGTTAGTTCTACCTTTCCACTAGCGAGGGCTATATCGGTAATATATAAATACAAGGTGCACCAAGTCTAACTATAAGACCCTAAAAGTCGAAAAGTTGGAATCGAAGAGAAATTATTAAAATATGGAATGGACTCAGTATTACGACTCACTCTACTACTCATAAAGGTTTCTACGAATCGTAGAGACGAGTCGTAAAAGGAGTCTTTCACACTAACTCAGAACTACCCTCAGGAGAGGTTCTACGACTCAACAAGATGAGTCATCATCCTTTTGACGAGTCGTAATAATGATTCATTTTAAAAGATCAGAGAACCCTTAAACTTAAAGTTTTTTAGTCTTGTAAGTTGAGTCAAGTTGACGACTCATGAAAGTAATGATGAGTTGTAATCATGAATCTTAAGTAAAAGATCAGAGACTCCAAGTTTGCAGGCATGCAGGACGAGTCCAAATGACGAGTCGTCATCGTGAAGATGAGTCGAAGATGTTACGACCCGACTTAGGACCTAGTAATAACATATCGATCGAAATCCCAAAGGGCTCCAACCAAGCCTTTTGTTCATATCATAAGCATACACAAGGTAAAGTAAAAGCAAAAACATCATAAGAGAGTCTAAACCATGAATAGTAAATGAATAATGTCATTTGACAATATAGACCCGAAATATTTGTCCAACTAGATGCCTCCACTCATTAACATGGGTGGGGGCTAAGACATGTCCCTAACTCACCCTCAATATGAAATATAGAAAAAATTCTTTAAAAACAATAAACAACTCGATAACTAGTCCCCGATAAATAAAGACTCACCACAGACACCGCCGGATAGGAAAACTTAACTAGCCACATAAATGAATATGATATTCAAACTCAACCCCTACATTATGAGACAATGTAGGCAAAATAAATACATTAATACATTGGAATATACTAAGTATGAGGGCTTGACATGCAACGTAAATCATGGGATATAATGGTCAAGTAAAGTACATGATAAGATGAGATAAGTAAAATATGAGAAAATCATAATGACCAAAATATTTGAAAAGCATACATGAGATCATGACAATACATATGAGATCGTACATATGTAGGACAGGAACTATAACCGATAATGAGACCATGCAAGCTATAACATGGAATCCCGTTGCCCCCTCATACAATGAAGAAAAAGGAGAATCTACTTGTCAAGGTAGACTCTACCTCGCTACATACGCTATATGTCGATCCAATAGTTAGGCCATGAAGGCAACCTACAGTGGCACATAGTCTAAGAGACATAAGGTTTCTACTAGGACTTTTGGTAGGGCCCCCACTTCAAGTCCACTCGGTGCTAAGTCAAAAAGAAAGAATACATCCATAGCATAGAAATCATAATGACATATATCATAGTCATGATCATAGATTTGAAATCATAGAGTAGCTCATTTTCATAACATACTTGTAATGTGAGAACTGTCATTTCATCATTACAATCATATTTGCATAATTCATATAGTTAGGTCCTAGGTCACCACATAGGGCCTAAGTCACCTTACTTTCTAACTTGCATGAAATTCATACCTTGAACATACTTGTGATTTTTAATCACAATTCATACTTGAATTTAGAGTAAAACACAAATGCATGATCAATTTGAATGAGATTCATGATAATACCTTTGAAATCATTAAATAAAACTCTCATAGAATATAACTTGAAAATTCATGATCATAGCTTATACTTGAAATTAGGGTAAAACATGAATGCATAATCAATTGAGTTGATGATTATAAAATTGACTTGAAAACATGCATGATCATATACTTTCTATCATCCCATAATAATTCATAAAGATAATATCATTTAGAAGTATAATTGAAAATACCCATAATTCACATTATAAACTTTAGAGATGAATATATGAGAATTAACAGAAAAGCTCTTCAATTCAATGCAATAACCATCAATTTATATCAAAATAGACTCATAATCATAATTTGAATCATAATTCATGCAATTGAAATAGAGATCTTAAAACCTATAAAATCTTATACTTAAATTTAATAGAAAACTTGAGAAATTACTTGTGCTTCATGGATAAAAGAGTCCATGAATCAATACCCACATAGCTTAAGTGAGAAGATCCACGAATTTGGAATAATTTGAGAGTTTTGATGGAGAGCTTGAGTGAATTTCTCTGAAGTCTTCAATGGAGTCCTTGAGAGTATTTTGTAGAGAGAAAAATAGTTGAGTAGGTAAATTATAGAAGAACGAATAAAATTAGAGGTTTAGGTTAATTAATAGCGCTGAATTAGGTCCTAAAAATGCCCAGGTTCATTAACTAATAATTAGAGAAAAGTCTAAATTGCCCTTACTTAAAAACTGAATTCAAAAAAAAATATCGCCCAGGTACGCGACGTGAAGGTGTTCCTTGATAGGTCAATTTTGATCGAATGAGATTTTGGCCAATTTTGACTCGGGGAAAAACTTTACTGAACGGGAGCAAGTCCGCGATGCAGAGATGCCTCGCATCTCACTATTTTGCATAGTTTCTTAAAAAAATTATCTTTCAATAAACGGGTCCTAAAAATCCACCGAGATCATTTTTCTGTAGGTGTTGACCCCCTGAATGATATTCCGGACTCATATTTGCCAAAAAGATTAAGGATAATGCATTATGTGAGTGGCCTATTCCCAAGGCATTTTAAGGCACTTGTGAGCATTTTAAGAAATGTTACAGAAGAAACGATTCTTATGCAAACTTCAGAGACTTGAATTCAGGATCTTTTCTCAGACTTACAGGATGATTCATCTTGACGAATCATCAAAACTCTTATGATTCATTGAAAGGGGCTCGTAGGACCGAATTCCAGTTTTAATGAAGGGTATTTATGTTATTTTACAAGTTTGGTTCAATGAACCTAGATACAATTATGACTAAGTTCAAACATATGTCTACCCAATCCTTTAAAATTCTCTCATTCTAAAACATTCTTCTAAAATTCTCTAAGGCAAGAACTAAACTCTCTCAAGGATTCTTCTCCAAGTTTCAAGCTAAGGCTTCAAATTTCACCAAGGTTTCTTCTTCAATTCTAAGTGAATTCAATCAAGGTATTTGGAGATTGATCCATGGTTTGCTTTCACCCATTGAGTCCTAAAGTTTCTCCAAGTTTTCCTCAATTTTTAATGATTTATGAACCCTAGTTTTGATGAATTGCATTAGATTGTTTTAATTTTATTTTAGATGATTATCAATGATCTTTATCAGCATGTTTTCATATGAATTGCATTATTTTAAGTTGAATTATGAATGCGCATGGATAAATTTATTCCCAAGTTATATTTATGAAGGTAAAGATAATTTTTATGAGTTTAGTGATTTTTCAAATAAAGTTCTATGATTTAAAGTTGAGATTATGATTTAATGATGAAGCTATGATGATGATCAGTTATGTTCAAACAAAGTTGTTATGGTGTGGTAAGTTTAATTCTCACACAATCATGTTTAAAGAGGGTGATAAGGATAATTCTCACCGAAGTTATGGATTCCTATGAATCACTAAAGTTAATAAGCCACTCCTAATATATTTTATAAAAATGGATTGATAGGTAGTTACGATCTTTCCATTATGTTATGATCATATTTTTAGGTGGGATTCGGTCCAGTAACGCAGTTAGTTACCCAAGGGAATCCTAGTAGCAACTTAAAGTCCTAAACTATATTGCCTGCATAAGTTTGCCTTCATGGCCTAGATAGTGGATCCACATATAGCATAGTTGAGTTAAGTTGAGTACTATGACGGAGTATACCCTGGAAAGGTAGCCTCCACTTTCTTGATGAGGGTTCCATTGAATTTCATGGTCTTAAGATGTCGCTTAAAGGTATTATCCAGCTATGAGTTTTATGATGAAGTTCTATGATATACATTGACCATGAGTTTTCGTATATTTTCAAATGTTTTTAAGCTTTGTTCATGTTCATTATGTTGGTCATGCATCTTATGTCATATTGATCATATCCTATTACTTGTTCATTCATATCTCACATACTTATTACATTCTATGTACTAACGCATATTTTACCTACATTATCTCATAATGTAGGGGTGGATGTCAATCATTGGATTCGTGGCTAGAGTGCTTAGTGTTCTCCAAGAAGTTGGTGAGTCCACATGTCATCGAGAACATAACTTTATTTTCAAATTGTTTCATTTACTTTTTTCTATTATTTCGGGTGAGCTAGGAGCTTGTCCTAAGCCCCCATCAAAGACTAGACTAGAGGCATGTTTAGATGCTATGTGATATAGTCCGCTTGAGTGATCATATTTATTAACCTTATATATGCAATCTATGCTAAGATGAATTGGTTGGGATTCCTCATAATCCCGATCGTCGTATCGCGGATTGATCCTAGTTCGGATCGGGCACTAAGAACCTATTATTAGATACGGGATCTATCAAGGTCTACTCTCATTTATACTTTTCCTTATAAACCGTAGAAACATTCTCAAAATAGTATAAGACATTTAAGTCTTATCAAATCATATTATGTATAACTTTAACGAAAACACATGTCAAAATACTATTTATCGAGCAAATATTAAACCCTTTTGATAACGGTAATCATATCTCAATTATTAATAAACATGTCTTATAAAAGTGAGTTCATCTCAAATTACTATTTCGGTATCATATAAAGTAAAAGACTTATTCCACATGCAAATTCAAAATATTCGATAACACATTTATTTTATAAACCATGTATAAGTCATGAAAGTTATTAAAGAATAAATTGTGGTAAGATTACTGCTCACAGTACTCATTTTAAAAAGGACCAAAATCATCACCTCGAGCACTTCGTAGATTTCCTTCTAGCAATCAATAATCACATCATAATAATTTTATATTACTTCCTGCGTTTATGCAAATTCATACTAAATTTAGAACACCAAACCCTCGAGCTTTCATGATTGACTCTGCTTTCATCGAATCGTATCTATTTTTGCTATGAATAATTCATTAAGTTCATATCCTTAGCCATTTCAACCTATTTATATAGTTTTTTCATCCAATTCCTTACCAAGAAGTATACCAAACTAGTGCTTAGGACCAAGAAACAACATCACTGCCTATTGTTTTCTAACATCATCAAATTAGCTTTGTACCCAACAAAATTTAAAATCATAACAAGATAACTCATACAAAAAAATTATTAACTAAACATTGACCTTTCAACCAAGTGAGACCTTTACGGGAAGCAAGTGCGGAGTCAATTTATTCTAAAATTCTCGAAATGCCTGATCAATCCGATGACATCGGTATTGTTCTCCTTCTTTTTGTGCTGCCAGAAACTTGTAGCTATTTAACCAATTAAAACTTTCAATACTATAATATATTTCTCTTATTTTAACCCCAAGCTATATTGTTTCTTCTTCAGCAAAGCCTCACTTTTAGAACCCTTATTTTAAAACCCCTTTCTTTTTCTCTTTCTCCCGTAGATTTCTACTTTTGGGGTTTAGCCCATTTAATCTCTTTTTTTTAAAAAAATACCCATTATATAATATGGCCTATTACATTCTCCCACCTTATGAAATTCGGCCTCCGAATTTAAAGCAAGACCGTATCTTTAGACTAGAAGAAATGAATATATTTGACTCACGTGTCATTTTTCTACTTCTAAGTAGCTTTTTTAATGGTTTGATTTCTACATAAGACCTCCACGGGCACCATTTATTTTGAATTTAACTTTCTCACTTGTCCACCCATAATAACCACTGGTTCCTCTTTATACGTTAAATTCATATCAAGCTGCAAGGTCGGTATTTCAAGTATGTGAGAGGAGTCTAATATATATATTTCCTTAGTAGACATAGAACACAGAACATTGGATGAATAACACTAGTTCTCCTCTAATGTAAATATTTCATCAAGTGGTATAGTTGGTGCTTCAAGCGCACTAGAGGAGTATGATATACATTTTGTTTGCAAACATAGAACACTGAACGAGTAAAATACATCTCACAAGGGAATTCCAGATGATGCAACACTACTCTAACTTGATAAAGAAACCTTATATGGTCTCACATATCTCGAGCTCAAATTATCTTCTTCTTTATTTTTCACACCCTTTTCATGAAGGGACTACTAAGAAAATTTGATCTCCAATTATTTACTCTAAAAATCCTTTCCTCTTATAAGTATAAGTAATACTTTTATCTACTTGAACTGTGAGCAACTTCTATTTATTAATTGGACTTGCCCATAGCTTCATGTACCAAGTCTAATCCCAATTCTAATGCATTATTCTCGTCAACCTCAAACCATTTGACGTGGAAATGAAATCACCTACAATAAAAGGCTTCATATAAAGCCCTCTGAAAGCTTAAACAAAAGTTATTATTGTAGGCGAATACCGTTAATGATAAGTAACATTCCAACTACATTAGGAATTAAGAATACAAGATCTTAACATATTTTCTAAGACTTGTACTGTATGCTCAAAATGTTCATCTTTATAGATAGAATTCAATACTAAGATCTATTCGTGTACCCAGAGTTTTTTGAAAAACTTTTTAAAATTATGAAGTAAATTCATACTCTATTAGATATGATAGTCACTAGATCTCATGGAGTCAAACAATTTTGTTTTGTATATTTCTGCAGATGTTTCTCCATTTTATCAAATTTTGGACGTTAAGAAGTATGCTAGCTTTTAAGCAGATCTACAAATACCCACCATGGAGTTCAATCATAAAATCAATAGTAACTCTTTCGAATATTCATGTTGAAATCTCAAATTATAGTAATAGTCCTATAGGATGCTTATACTTATCTTTAATATGTTCTCAGGACAACCAACTAGATACAAAGTTAGAAATATCTTTCTTTATATGTTCCCACCAGTACCATTATTTCAGGTAATATTACATTTTAGTGGATCCAAGATCTACAATGTATTTAGAGTTATGGATTCCTCAAGAATAACCTCTCTCACACCATCTATGTTCGATTATCATAATCATCCACTTAGTCCAAAAAGCAACATAATTGTTTATACTCATATTTTGTCCTTCCTCACTAGAACCTTATTTTAGTATTCACGTAATTTCTCATCCTTGTATCAGGTGGTCTCAATGTATTCTACCAATAAAGGCTTAGCATGACCATAAGCCAACAATGTGTCTGAGTTTCTCATACTAAATTGACACCTATATACTTGAGTGTGTGCATGTATAAGTTCAAGAGTCTATTCGCAAGAAATATATGTCAAATAGCCCATGAATTTGCTTCTCAATGCATTTGCATTAACGTTGTCATTTTTCATTTGACCACGAATAGTAATTTTTTTTACAGTCATAGAATAGTTTCCTCCAGTGGTGGAAATTGAAGAATCAAACCTTTCTTATAAAACATAAATACCAAGCTCTCGTTGTCCGTATAAATCTTGTTGGTTTCATTATATAAATTGCACATATATATCTCATACAACAAGTATTGTTGAGATTATCTTCAAATCATGAACATGATAGTTTTGATCTAATTAATTTAATTTCTTTGAAACATAGGCTAATACACAATCATTCTATGTGAGAACATATCCTAATTCCATCCTCAAAACATCACAAAGCACCATGAATATTTTAGAACCTAACAGTAGCACTAATACTGGTATGATGGTCAATAAGTCTCAAATTTCTATATGTTCTACTCAAATTTCTCCATCCACAAAAGCTTTGAATTTTATTTTAGCTTCTCTTATCTTCTTAGATTCCACCATAATACAATCATCCATATATAATTTGCTCAATAAATATCACTAAGTCTAATAAAAATCCACATGTGAAGAACTTGGTCTAAAGTTGATATTCTTATGACTTGTAGTGTTTGAACCATAGTACTGAGTAATCCTTGTGTTCATTCTAGCTATAAGAATACACTCGAATATAATCACTAAAAATTGGCACTAATCTTTCGAGCAATGTCTTAATCACCTTATTATTTAAGTTCATAAATGCAACTGAAACATATGTAAGTTTATAAGATATCATAAAAAATGTTTTTTAAAATGCATCTATTGAGTTCTGAGCTTAAAATATTTTTCCTTGATTTTGGGCTTAAATAGCCATCCAAGAAATCAATATCTGAGAATTATGAAGTTCCTTGTAACTAATCAAATATATCATTTATACGAAGAAATTGTTACTTATTGCACACCATTATATTATTTAACTTTTAATAGTCAATATATACTCTCAAGTATCTGATCCTTTTTTGTAAAGATATTTGTGTACCATTGGTTATTTAAAAGCCTTTCCAATAGGTCCACCAATTATTTGTTAGCTCTCTTTACTCCATTGGTGCCATATGATATGGAGTATCAATATGGGCTGGGTGTCAAGTGTCAAATCATTACCAAAAATCTACTTCTCATATAGATGATAATCGTGAAATATTCATAGGAAATACCTCATTTAATTCTCTTACTAATGGTGCATTTTCAACTAGGTGTATAATATATTTCATGCTTTACCATAGATAAGAGGGCACACCATTTCTTTTACCATAAATAGAAAGTATATGAATTTTTTCCAATAGGGTCATTACACCATTTCAATAAAATTAAAACCTTTCTCATTCCTGTAATTCTCTTTTCTCTTCTTCTTCTTCTTCTTCTTTTGAAAAAACAGTTTTCTTAGTTTTTTTAAAACCACTATCTTTTCGGGATAATTAAAAGTATTCTTATACGAAGATAACCCATTTATAAGCAATGTCATATCAAAATGATATAATGACCCTGAAGGTCATTTTTGACACTTTCGATAAAAAATATCATTTTACCCCTCCCGTTAGTTTCTCCGAGTTACTTTTGGTAGAGTCTGAAATTTAGTTTTTGGAAACCACATGATAAGTTGAGGTTTTTCTTGAGAAATGAGTTATAAAGGCTTAAGTTGTCAAAAATATGAGTTTCGGATTCATTTGGAGTTTCGACCTCGAAATGGAATTCCATCGATCTTATCAGCTCCAAAATATAGAATTTGATCTATGAGAGCTGTCAGAATCAGATTTGGAGTTAAAATGTGGAATTTAGGTTCAAAGTTGGAAATTTAGTTAAAGTTTGATACAAGTTTGACTTTGGTCAACATTTGGGGTTCAGGTGCTCGGATTGAATTTCTGATTATTCCAATTTTAAGAGGTGATTCTAATGCTAGAAATGGATTCATTATAATTTTTATAGGTCCTGAGGGTATTTTGGGTATTTCAAGTGCCGAAAATAGTTTAGTTGCGACTTATCAGATTTCGGGTCAAGGAGGCCTAGAATTTGAATTTTAATAATTCCATTGAGTCCAGAACTCGAATTTAGTAAAGCTGCATATATGGTTTATGTATACGGGGTCACAAATGAATCCCGAGAGTCCGATCAGACGCTTGAGTTGTGGCTTATCTTATTTTACTAGTGATGATGCAAGGTACGCTTAAGTAGACCAATGCGAACATTCTCTTAAGTGGAGACCTATCGCTTAAGTGAAGGGACTCACTTTGGCGGGATTCGCGAAAGCGAACCTCCGCTATAGCGAAGGTCCAGTAGTGATAACTGAGAGGATTTAGGCGGGGTTTAAGGTATTTTCACCATTTTTAACATTTTTAAGCTCGGTTTAGGCGATTTCTTCAAGGTTTCATGACAAACCTATTGGGTAATGTATTTATAACACTTTTCCTTAATTTTCATTGAATAATTTCATATTTTAACTTCAAATTGTGGTTTTCAAATTAGAGATTTTGGGTTTTCTTGAACATGAACTTTTGAAAGAGAAATGAGGATTTTGAACTCATTTTAGCTTCGTTTTTTAAATATATTTCACCAGTAGATTTTTGATTACTTGAAAAATATTTCCTTGCTAGGAATATTTGGCACTACTTCTCAAATTCCCTAGGCATAAGGCATGAAGCCACACCCTTCAAACCTCTTGTTATGAGCTGGTGGCTTCGCAAGTACCGCACAGAAGCTCACAAACTTATCCTCCATTCCACCCCAATATTTATATGTTAGAATTTGTGGAAGAATAGGTGCGCGAGCAAATACGGGGGGAAGAGTTCTAGCTTGGCGAGAGTGAAATTTGTAGTTTTCAAGGAGATCTCAAATCTTCTTAGAGTCGCGTACCCCTATATCCATTGGCCCTCGAAATTGATCCACACCATTTCCTGCATAGATAAGTGTACTCATGAGATGAAGATCACCCAAGTCTCGTGGATTAAGCCACAACTCGGTTTCGTTATGATGAACACTGACGGCAGCGCGTTGGGTAATCCGGGGGCAATTAGGGGGTGACATCTTAAGAAATCACATGGGTAAATTCATCTTCGCCTATGCCATACCGTTAGGGGAGGGAACCAACAATCAAGCTGAACTAGAGGTGGCAGTTTATGGGCTTAAATGGTGCATTCAACAGGGTTTTCAGCACGTTATCCTATAAGTTGACTCGGAGTTGCTCACTAAATGGATCAATCATCAGACTAAACCTCCGTGGAGCCTTCACCAGGTAACTCAGGACCTTGTTGGTATTTCCAAATTATTTGTTCGCTTTTCTTGCAGGCATGTATATAGGGAGGCAAACTTCACTGCGGATGCTCTCTCCAACCACAATCACACTCTTACCACTCCAGGCTACTACACCACCCTCCAACAGCTACCTCGTGGTACTCGAGGTTACTACATGCTAGATAGAGTCGGCCTGCCCAGCTTCAGACGGAGGAAGACCAAACGAATTAAAAAGCCTCTATGATCTACTATTTTGTGTTGCATCCTTGGATTGAGCACCCAATTGCAGTGTTTGTGATTTTCCATGTTATATCTTAGCCATGTTATTTGATGTTCATCGTCTACGCTAATTTTGTTGTATATATAGCATTTATGAGGATTCATGCCCAGTTTTATTTAGATTTTTCCTTTATTTTATGTAAAGGGAGAGTCTCCCTTATTTATGCTTTCCTAGTTTCTTTGTATCGAGATGAGTCATTTCCTTTAGGTGCATAGTTTCTAGGTTTTCTTTTCATATGCTTGTATTGGGGATGAGTTGGCTGTCCTTAGTAGGATGGTCGGCTTATGAACCACCATAGGATTGGAGGTTAGCTTTATGTTCCCCTCCGTGTATTTTTCTATTTTTATGTATAATACAACTTGGGGGTGAGCGGCTGAACCCCTGGACGCGCACGAGAGGTGGGAGCCTCATGTAAGGTCTGTTCCCTTTTAAAAAAATATTTCCATCTAAAAATAATCAAATTCCGAGTTTGATTTTCAATATGAGATTTTTGACCATTTTATCCTTTTCACCCAAATTGCTTAATTTTAGTGTCAATAATTTCGAAATATGATTATGAGTCTATATTTGAATAGATTGTGGTGATTTGGAGTATCCTCGATGGGAAAAAGCTCTGAGTTCAAATTGTGCGTGGTGTTTGGTTAAGGCAAGTGGAATTCTAACATTTGTTAAGTATGTTAAACCTTCTATTTTTTGATGTGAGGGGATTAGGGTGTGTTGGGACATTAGGTTGAATTGAATTATATGATTTGAAGTGTGATAGTAGAATCTGAATAGGAGTAAATGTCTAAGTGTTGTGAATTACAAGGCATTGATCTATTGTGTGATTGTGGAATATATGATATCTTATATGAATATTTAACTTGTTTCACTGATTACTTGTGCATATGTTATATATGTGATGGATGAGAAATAATATGTATGAGGTACTGGATATTTAGATCAATGTTTCTACCGGTTTAGGTGATTTTCCGAGATTTCTTTTAGCGATCGAGGTCTCTTCCGCCAGATATTATGGATGAGGTCTCTTTCGACAGATATTGGCCGAGGTCTTTTTCGGTGGATACAAGGTCTATGTGAGGCCCCCATGGATTCTGGTCTGAGGTGATCAGCAGATGTGTATCATAAGACAGACATACATCACGATATTTGATATTGCATTTGCATCTATTTTTTTATGTGATTGATTATGATCTGAGATTACATGTGTTTGCCTGAGTATAGCAGTGAGAATACAATTATACTTTCTATTTGTGGATTGTCTAGTATTCTGGTATAATTATGATGTAAAATGTATGGATTGGGTTGTCTGAGTGTAGGTGTATAGTTATGGAGGAATATGGCTGGGATGTCAGGAGTACCTATGTTCCACATTACTTTACTTATGGTTTAGTTTCCATTTTGCTGAGTACCATATTATTGGTTCTCACCCCTTGCTTTTACATTTATGTAGGATCTAGGCCCGACACTTTCTGCTTTTAGTACTCCTTGATCGGTCCGAGCTTCTAGATGCTTGAGAGGTAATGGCTTATCCCCTTCGGCAAAATCTCATTGTCCATTTACTTTATGTTTTGTTCTACTCGAGAACTGAGATATACATACTTGTATCTTTTTCATTTCTATTGAAATGGTGGTTTGTACATGTGACACCAAGTCTTGGGTAGTTTAGAATGTATTTTTCGCTTATCATTATCTATATCATATTAGACTTTACATTTCCTCTTTTATATCTGCTTACTTTAAATTGTTCATACTCTTAGGCTGACTTGTCTTGGTGGGTTAGGCGAGTGTCATCACACCCAATTCAGGGTCGTGACAAATTGGTATCAAATCTCAGGTTCATAAGTCTCACATGTTTACAAGCCTAGTCTAATAGAGCATTGAGGATCGGTCCAGAGACGTCCGTTACTTATCTTCGAGGGGCTATGAACACTGTTAGGTGTGTGGGTTCTAGTATAAGTGCTGAGTTATTACCTATTGTTTCGGCAGATGGTTAGGACTCAAGCATCAATTTCTTTTGGATGAGGGGAGCCAGCCCTTAAGATTACTACTAAGACCCCAACTCGAGGTAGAGGTAGAGGCAGATCCGTAGGCCGAGGTAGGGGTCAAGGATGAAGAGAAGCACCAGCCAGGGATTATGAAAGTGGCATTTCCCTTAAGTTGGAGATAGAGGCTAGAGGAGAGCAGGATCCTCCTGAGTATGCAGTAGCACCATTACTACAGGACACCTTATTGAGGGTTTTGGGTGTGCGCGAGACTATGGCACAAAATGGTAGTGTCGAGGTCACACTCGGTATATCACAGACCCGAGTAAGGGTCCAGGTCCCAAACTAGCAGCAGGCTCCTAAGGCACAGGGACAGGCAGGACAACCGCTAGTAGTCCCTATAGATGAGGTTCCTCCAGCCCCAGTAGGTGAGGTTCAGGACACACTAGTATCTGTATTGACTGAGGATAAACATCGTTGTTATGAAAAGTTTAGGAAGATCGACCTACCTCAGTTCTAGGGTGGGAAGACCAAGGATGCATATGAGTTCTTGCCCACTTGCGGGGAGTTGCTTGAGAAAGTTAGTTTGGCAGAGTCCCATGGTGTTCGATATGTTACTCTTCAACTTCGTGGGCCATTTAGAAAGTAGTGGAGGACATATTTTGGATCTTTACCAGTTGGATCCCCTCTAGTGACTTAGGTGTCGTTCACTAGTACTTTTTATGATCATTTCATCCTTGGAGTGTGAGAGAAGAGAGTCACCTCAGGTTTGATAGCCTGAGGCAGGATAGGATGTCCGTTTCAAAGTATGAGGTTTGTTTATGTTAGCTAGCTAGACATAACATCACTATCATCCCCGATGAGACCGAGAGGGCTCGCCATTTTGTGAGGGATTTAACTTATTCTATCATCCATTAGTATTTTGGGTATCTAGAGATGGAGCCTACTTTTAATTGGTGGTTAGTGCCACCAAGAAGGTGAATTTAATGGAGAAAAAGGAGTTCGAGGACCCCAAGAGGGCTCGTGCTTCAGGGCAATTTTTGGGTACCTCATCTGGATGTAGAGGCTTTTATAGATGAGGTGGTTCCTTTCAGTACAGAGGGACACTTCATGCCTCTATGCCAGCATCTGAAGGAGGATAGGGTTATCGTTGTTCATATAGTTCAGGTCAGAGTTCATCCAGTTCACGACATAGGACTGCGGGTCGGGTGGTTACAATATCCCTCCTATCTCTTTGCATCAGCCATCTATTCTGAGATTGTGTTTTAGTTGTGGATCCCTGGACTACATAGTTTGACATTTCCCCATGAGACTCATGCTGGTCCACACTCTACTTACACAGCTGCATCAGTCAGGGTCTAATGCCACAAGCTAAAGGTTCAGCCCCATAGACCTGGGGTCGTGGTATGGGTCAGCTCGATAGAGGTAGTCGTACTGGAGGTAGGGGATAGGGTGATGCCTTAGCACAATAGGGTAATAGAGGAGTTTCCCAGACAGGTGGCGGATGGGGAGCTCATTATTATGCCTTTCCAAGTAGACCCAAGGCTGAGGTCTCGGATGCAATCATCACAGGTATTTTTCTGGTTTGTCATCGCCCTGCATCTGTGCTATTTAATTCTGATCTACTTATTTGTATATGTCATCATATTTTGCTTTTGGTTTTGACTTTCTATGCAATTGTATGCCCTTGCCCAGTGCATGTTTCTACCCTAGTAGGAGAGCCCTTATTAGTGGATCGGGTGTACCAATCCTGTCTTGTGTCTTTGGCGGGTTATGAGACATGGGTGGATATAATTATCCTTGATATGGTAGACTTCGATGTCATTTTGGGTATGGATTGGTTATCTCTATATCGTGCCATTCTTGATTGTTATGCCAAGACGGTGACATTAGTTATGCCTTATAAGCCGCAGATAGAGTGGAAGGGTTCGAGTGGTTCCTATCCTAGCAGGGTTATTTCCTGTATTCGGACCCAGTGATTGATCGATAGGGGTTGTTTGGCCTATTTTGCATATGTTGAGCTGCCTTCTATATAGTCTAAACTCTCTGTGATTTGAGAGTTTATGGATGTATTTTCTACCGATCTTCTAGGGGTTCCTCCTAATAGGGATATTGACTTTGCTATTGACATCGAGTAGGGCACCAAGCCCATTTCTATATCTCCTTATCATATGGCTCCAGCTGAGTTGAAGGATCTAAAGAAGCAACTTCATGATATGTTAAGTAAAGGGTTTATAAAGGCTTGCTCTTCTTTGATGAATCGGATTTGATAGAGGCAGTTTGAGGATGATAAGTTGTGTCTCATTCAAGAAAAGATGATGAGAGGTAAAGATAAGGAATCAATGCTTGATTATTAGGGGTTTTGAGGATTGGGAGTCGCATTTGTGTGCCCAAGGTGGGTGAGTTGGTCAGATCGATACTAGAGGAGGCCCATCGCACTCTATGTTCTATTTATTCGGGGGAAGCAAAGATGTAACATGACTTAAGACAACACTATAGGTGGTGTGGTATGAAGAAGGACATCGCTGAGTTTGTGTCCAAGTGTTTGACATGCCAGCAAGTTAAGTGTGAGCACCAAAGGCCCGGGGGTGAGTATCAAAGGATGCCCATTCCCACTTGGAAGTGGGAGAGGATCGCGATGGATTTTGTGGTAGGTTTTCCCACTACTATGGGAGGTTTTAATCCTATTTGAGTTGTGGTCGACCCATTGACCAAATCAGCTCATTTTATTCCAGTTAAGGTTAATTTCCCAGCGAATAGGTTGGCCTAACTTTAATTAGTCATATTTTTATGCTTTATGAGGTTTCTATTTCCATCATATCAGATTGGGGCTTATTGTTCACATCTCACTTCTGGGAGGTCGTGCAGTATGAATTGGGTACCCTATTAGATCTGAGTACCAAATTCGATTCTCGGATGGATAGACAGTCTAAGAGGACTATTCAGGTACTTAAGGATATTCTACGTGCATGCTTGATTGATTTTGGTGATCGGTGGGATCAATACTTACCCCTGGAAGAGTTCTCTTACAACAATAGTTACCATTCCAACATCCTTTTGAGTCCTTGTATGTCCGGAGATGTAGATCGCCCATCGGATGTTTTGATTCAGTGGTTGTGGATAGCCTAGACACCAATTTTCTTCAAGATGCCATAGAGCGGGTTCGACTTATTCAGGGTAAGTTGTTGATAGATCAGAGCCTCCAGAAAAGTTATGTTGGTAGGCGGGTTCGACCTTTGGTATTTATGGTCGGTGATCAGGTCTAGTTGAGGCTCTTGCCCTTGAAGGGTGTCAGGAGGTTTGGGAAGAAGGGCAAGCTCATCCCTAGGTTTATTGGCCCTTTTGAGATCTTAGATCGAGTGGGAGAGGTGGCCTACAGTCTTATCTTTCCACCTAGTCTATCCTCTGTGCATCCAATATTTCATGTCTCGATGCTACGGTGCTACATGGAGTTGATCCCAGATTTGACATATGAGGAGGAGCCTGTGTCTATTCTGGACAGGCAGGTCAGAATATTGAGGACTAAGGAGATAGCTTCGGTGAAGGTCCAGTGGTGGCATCGGTCCGTGGGAGAGGCTACTTGGGAGTTAGAGTCATACATGCGGGCCTGTTACACCCATCTTTTTTAGACTCCAGGTATGTCCCTTGCTTTATGTTCGAGGACGAACATGGTTTTTTATAGTGAATGATGTAATGACCCTGAAGGTCACTTTTGACATTTTTGATAAACATTACTATTTTACAACTTCCGTTAATTTTACCGATGTCATGACCCAACCCCGTAGGCTGCGAATGGGGTTCGACCTGGACCCCCATATACCTACCTATCTATTATAGTCATACTGAACTATGAACAAGGGGATACTACTCGCAAAAACCCCAATAAGTTTAAACTTTTTCATGTTCCTGTAGCCTCTTCCATTCATGTCATATCATGAAAGGGCACGCGCCGATGAGGCTGCCATAATATAAAAACATTTACAACATGACATATAGTCACAGTCGAAACAAACTTATAAACAACCCATATCCATATGTCTACAGACCTCTAGGAATAGTAACAGTAACATATGGCGGGACAAGGCCCCCACCGTACCCCTGATGGTACAACTATATATACATTTAGTGACCAGTATCAAAAATTAGGCTCCAGAACAGTGAAGCTCTTCCGACATAGCTGAGAGGAACTCCTATGCTGATGGATCTCCAGAATAAACATCTGTACCTGCGGGCATGAAACGCAGCCCCCCGAGAAAAGGGGGTCAATACAATATATGTACTGAGTATGTAAAGCATAACACATCGTAACTAAGATCATAACTGAAATAGGGATGCAGGGGACAAGTATAACAATTAACAAATTACTGTACCTGCACCTTAGGACACGTAATCCTATACATCATCATATACTGTGCCCGGCCCTCTAGTGAACTCGGTGTCATAATCATTACTTCATATTCACATATCATCGTATCATAATGCATTTCATTTCACTATATCATCATATATAGTATCATATCCTCGTACACGGTATAATCTTATCATGTATGTTATCATATTATACCCGGTTCACTACGGGGCTCGGGGTCACAATGTATCACTCTAATCTCATATGCATGCCTACATAAAGTATCCGGCCCTTTAGTGAGGGACTCGGTGAATGGAGTGGTGTACATCTATAGCGTACCATCATAATATACATACCGTACCCGGCCCTCTAAGGAGGGACTCGGTGTTCCTTCCTTATTTCGCCACATATACTATCATATTACAGCCGGCCCGGGACTTGGTGAATAATCATATCGTCATAACATATAACATATATCATACCTCACGTACGGCATCGTCTCCTCGTGCATGGAACTATACACATCCGGCCCGGGACGCGGTGAAAGAAGTAGTAAAACTATGCACGATAACGTTCCCGGCCCATCGTGGAACTCGAGGAAGGATGGGTTACAGTATATACGAGCAGAGTAGTGAGAAACCATATGCAACTAAGTCATTATCTGAGACTCGATGAAACTGTCAAGTGAACCGTCACCTGAAGATTAGGAAGGTACTTATCCGAAGTATCCCTTTAGATGTCATTAGGGCTTACATCAGTTGGGCCTTTAGGGATCTCAAACATGCATCAGAATAATGCCACACAGTTTATGCAATCAGAAATATAGTTTATGCAATCAGAAACACAATTTATCTAATCAAAGACTCAACTCATGCAATTAACGGCATTTATCATTTCAGAGCCTCTAAAAAGAGGAGCTAGTACCTCTACTTACTATTCATTATATAGCAGGCTCGAGAATAGTAGTTTGACTACTTTCAGACTCTTGATGTTCAGGAGTGACTACAAGTCACGAGTTACAATCAGAGCTCATAAATGGAATTACCTCTAAACCTATATCATATACCATTTAACTTAAAATTAAGTCATTCCAAAGGAAAGAAGAAACAGGCTTTACATATACTAATTTTCATTACATAGAAGACTAAAGGGCAATGACTCAGCTATTCCATAAGTTCTAATATCAAGAAGTAAACAAGAGTCTCGACTTATACTCAGGGCTTTACGAATGGATTGAATCCCAAATATCATATACATATCATTCATAACTTATATCTAAGACATGCCAAAAGGAAAGAAGAATACCTCGACATACTTATACCAAAACATGCCAAAAGAACGCTTCACATACCTCGTATGGACTTCTCTTAATCACGTCCACGTCGTTGTCCTCGAAACCTATTTAACATGGAAGTAATGCAAGTATTAACAACCTTAGACTTTTCAGCAACTTTGACTACCCATGAGTATTCATAACATTCATCCCTTCGCTCGCCTTCTCGACTAGTTCCTTAACTAGTTAAGGCGTTAACGAAAATCGGGCAGCACCTCCCCTATAATGTGCCCTATCCGAATTTCCAACCATGTCCTTAGCACCTGCAGCCAACCAAAAATGCAACCATAATCCCATACATATACATATTACGACAAAATTACTCAATATGAACCCCCAATAATTCACTCGAAACTAAGATACCAAAACTAGAATTTTTTAATTTTTCTTTCGCGAGTTCTTTAATTGCAAAAGAGGAGGGTCATGTAGCTACAACCAGCATCTCCCCCAGATCATTTAGAGAACTTTTATACCCTGCAACATGCCACAACATAACCAGCAGCAGCCCCTACGCGTACAACACGTTATTTCGACAATAACTTAACTATAGCGATTCCAAATTCATTTATTTCGAACGCCGAACTTTTCAAACCTTTTCCCCAACTTCCAGCAGATACTAAGGTGTGTAATACACCATAATTTAACATCATAAACTTCAAATTAGAGGGGAAGAACTTACCTTTCCCGAAATTGGCTAGAACTCGCCGACATCGCGCCTCGGAATTGTTTTCACGTGCTGAATCGTTGTGGCAGCTTGCTGTCCATTTTCTGCTGCACCAAACTCTAATTTTATAATACTAATACTTCCATATCATCGTGGTATACGCTATATAATTAATTTACGGAACGAAATCGGGACTTACCTTATTTTTCTCCCAAAGCCGTCACCCTTTTCTCTCTTAGCTTAGGGTTTGTTTTCTCTTGTTTCTGCTGATTTTTTTTGGATCAGAACTGAAGAAATTAGTCATATGTACATATATTTAGGTGAACCTAGGTGGTGACATGTGTCAACCCCTTAGGATGACACGTGTCAAGCCATGATCGGCCATCGTGTCATGCTGCCAATTAGGGGCTGCCACATGGCAGTGGGGTCCACCTCCCCCAAGCAGATGCATCACCTACTTGACCCTAAGTAGGTGCATCACCTGCTTGCTTGAGGTGATGCCACGTGTCGCTCCACCGTTGGCTGCCATGCATCGTCTTTTTTCCTTCCTCGCGGGTTCGTAATATCGTCTCACTTTAAGAGCTTATGTAATTTGCACTACGTAAGCTTGGTATATAATCAAGTAACTCACGTATGTAAGACTTCTAACTTAGTAGTTTACATAGATAAGTCGAGTCCTACGACCCGTTACTTGGCCTCCAACTCCTTCCGACTTCTCTTGACCCTATTTCCAACCTTCCCTACCATGGGGTGTCACATTCTCCCTTCTTATTGTTGTTCAATAGGGTCGTAACTTAAGTAGCTCACATACTAGCTTCTAAGTAACTTAAGGAACCTTCTCAGTTCAAATATGTGGGGTGTAACATCCTTCCCCCCTTTAGAACATTCGTCCCCAAATGTTAACTACAACCTCCCTTAAGACTATATATAGATTATCGAGAGGTTCCTTTCTTTTATGATATCACATGCTTGTCTATCCATATCTTTAATATTCAAGTATTCAGGAGTCGGGGTTACTTGTAGATGTCGGGAATAGGTACGGACACCTGTGTTTCAGGTCCTCTTCAACCTCCTAGGTTATGTCTTCACGATTCTTATTCTGCCACAGTACCTTGACGGAAGCTACGTCCTTAGTTCGCAACCCGTTTAATATGCTGATCCCGGGTGGAAATGGGTTGCCCCTTGTAAGATAACTCCCTGTTACGAGGACCTCCTTCACGGGAAATATTCTGGGAGCGTCGTTTACATTCTTGCGGAGCATTGACCTGTGAAAACTGAATGTATTGCTTCAAATCGGACAGTAGGTCCCACTCATAGGCTGCTTTATCTATTCTACAAATATCTTGAGAAGGATCAATGTATCCCCTTCTTGCCGACTCTAGGCTTCTAATTGATATTTTATCCCGGAATAAGCTTTACTTTATCACTAATTTAGTGGATCACATCTGGGCATGTCCCTTAATCGAAGGGCAAAATGTCGTAATAAGATTCATCTGTGTTCCTCAATCCCTCCCGGAATGATTTCCAACAGTTAGATGTAAATTGAACTTCCCCGTCCGAGATAATAGATGTGGGAACTCCGTGAAATCTTATTGTTTCCCTACTATGTCATTTCGCATAACCCTCAGCTGAATATGCCTTCCTTACTGGAGGGGAACAGGTTGATTCTGTCAGCCCATCTACCATAGCCCGTATGAACTCCCAGATCCTTAGAATGCGAGGTCAGCTCGTACTATAATACATATTAACTGCTTTCCACTTTCGAGTCAGGATTCCCATCCCCCCATAATAGGATATCAAGCCTCTGATGCTCCTCTTCGTTTAAGCCATTATACAACTCCTCTTAATTTAACTTGTAATACCTTAGGTATGCTATCTTGTTTTTTTTACTCAGATCTTCCCTCCAGTTTTATTACTGCACATTATACTGTAACTCTTGGACAAACGTGTGTAGGTACGTAGAGCCATTTTGAAAATGCTTTAGTGTCTCTATACTAGCGGCTTACCTCCTTCAGTCGAGGTCAGGGCTCTACTAGGGCTTTTGTCCTTGATACCTATTATATCTTAATAGTTCTGTCTCGAACCATCTTACACTTTTCTTTAATAGATTCTAAGTATGGCAATCACATTGCTATTATTGACTTCCTTTTACCGAATAATCATTTGACCTTGCTCTTCATATGCCAATGTCCGTAAGCTGCACAACTATTCTTGTGCCATTTTTACGAAGTGCATTGTATTTCAGTCATAATCTTTTCTGCTTTTGGCTTACTATGTTCTTTATGTGTCGTTGTACTAACACACCTTTATAATCTCTTTTTGTCATACTTGTTTCGTTCCCTTTTTCACTTCCCAGGGGGTCACCCATCCCAGTGCTACTCTCATCCAAGCACGCTTAACTTTGGAGTTTTGACGGAATCCGGTGCTTTAGTGCGAGTATGATCGCGTCCATCCCTTATGGGGTCTCGTTTGAAGTTTAAGCGTTCCCACTTACATACGATAGCGTCAGTTGATTTTCTCTTACGCTTGTACTTCTCCTGTCCACTTCCCCCCTTTTAGGGTGTACCCACGTCATCCTCTATTTATTTTCAGCCATTCACATACGAAGGATTCTACTCCAACATATTTAACGTGCTGCACCATATCTACATTTTTTTTGTTTAATCATCCATACGTTAGGTTGCCTTTCTAGGAAACCCTAGCATACCCGTAGGGTGCTTTAGTATTCGCAATGTATCGTATAAAATCTCATCTCATGATTAATACTCGAGTAATATCCGTAATGTAGCAGTGCATTCAAAGCCACAATCCATTCATCCTAATCAGTAATTAGCGAGGGCTCATAATTGGTGCACATTCCCCACTCGAGTGTACTTATACTTTAATGACTCATGTTTCGAGCTTCGTCATTATACTAACTTTATTCCAGTGGATACCACTAATCATTAGAGTGGAGTCACGTATATTAACTTCATTATGCCTTCTGAACTTTCATCTTTGTCATGCGCTTCAGGCTCCCTTTCTAATCTTGCTTTAAACCATATTAACTTCGCTGCAATAGGGCCCTTATCTTATTACTCTTTCATCATACTATACTTTCAATTCGTAACTGTCTATCTCCCTTTTTGTTCGGTACTTATACTTAATTAATCGCATCTATCTTGAGTGCCTCTATTAGAACTTCTATATTATTCCTTCAACTCATTTCCATTTTTGGTTGGGCGTAAGGAATTCCATATTACCCTTTACTTATTCTCATAACGGTGTTTGTTATATTCACCTGGTACCCCATTCGTAACCAGTCCCATAGTATAACACCGCTTGACTTTCTTCACGATTCTTACTATGGGCTACTTACCCTTCTTAGTTAGTATTATCCTTAATGTTTCGCAAGCTGTCTTATTAACATTTCATATCCGTCACAATTCTTTATCCCTCATACTCTTGTCTTAATCATACTGTTACTTCCTTCAACTATAACTTGTCATAGTTTATCCCTATGTATCGATTTAGGAGAGGCCTCGCCATATCATTTTATCCTGATCTGTCAGTCTTCTCTAAGTCATCTTCCTTGGCTTATAGCTCTTTTGCAACTTCGTTCTACTATATCAATAACGACCTCCTAGTTTCTATTGCCATTAATTCAGCAATTAACTCATTTCTCGAGGTCAGCCATACTTGTTTAGTCAAATCTTATCATTGTGGTGAGCACAACCTTTCAAGACATACTATAGTCCTATATCTCATTCTCTTTTTATTTCTACAAAAATTTGGGCAGAGTTTCCTTTGTATTTCTTACTATCTCAACGCCTGCACGCAGAAAATACCAATAATGCCTCACAGGGCACACATATATATATTCATATTGTATAACATCTTAGCCACACAAGGCACACATATATAGTCATATCATCTCATATCGTATCGCAGCCTCACAGGGCGCCCACAATTAACAGTATGGAAAGGGACTTACCTCGTATGTCCACTCGAGCTGCACCTGTTACACTTTCCTGTTTACCTTTCCTTTCACTTTTCAATTGTATATGTCAATCGTATTGCAACGCCTTACCTGACATAGGTCCTTCATGCCTTTGCTTACCTGCATGCTTTATAACTTTCAATATCGTCAGTTACTTTCTTCTATCGACGTTGTCTTCCTGCTAAAATCGCAGGTTAGTATGAGTAATTTCATTTCCTATGGCTCGGCTCTATCGCACGATCTTAGATTTGAAAGAAAGTAACATCCTAAATGTCCTATAGCCTCTTGTCTATAGATGTGGTACACAACACACCGATAAACAAGACTCTACTAGACACTGTCTCTAGACATTCCAAGGACAAACTGCTCTGATACCACTTCTGTCATGACCCAACCCCGTAGGCCGTGACTGGGGTCCGACCTGGACCCCCGTATACCTACCTATCTGTTATAGTCATACTGAACTATGAATAAGGGGATACTACTCGCAAAACCCCAATGAGTTAAAACTTTTTCATGTTCCTGTAGCCTCTTCCATTCATGTCATATCATGAAAGGGCACGCGCCAATGAGGCTGCCATAATATAAAAACATTTACAACATGACATATAGGCACAGTCGAAACAAACTTATAAACAACCCACATCCATATGTCTACAGACCTCTAGGAATAGTAACAGTAACATATGGCGGGACAAGGCCCCCACCGTACCCCTGATGGTACAACTATATATACATTTAGTGACCAGTATCAAAAATTAGGCTCCAAAACAGTGAAGCTCTTCCGACATAGCTGAGAGGAACTCCTATGCTGATGGATCTCCAGAATAAACATCTATACATGCGGGCATAAAACGCAGCCCCCCGAGAAAAGGGGGGTCAGTACGATATATGTACTGAGTATGTAAAGCATAACACATCGTAACTAAGATCATAACTGAAATAGGGATGCAGGGGACAAGTATAACAATTAACAAATTACTGTACCTGCACCTTAGGACACGTAATCCTATACATCATCATATACTGTGCCCGGCCCTCTAGTGAACTCGGTGTCATAATCATTACTTCATATTCACATATCATCGTATCATAATGCATTTCATTTCACTATATCATCATATACAGTATCATATCCTCGTACATGGTATAATCTTATCATGTATGTTATCATATTATACCCGGTTCACTACGGGGCTCGGGGTCATAATGTATCACTCTAATCTCATATGCATGCCTACATAAAGTATCCGGCCCTTTAGTGAGGGACTCAGTGAATAGAGTGGTGTACATCTATAGCGTACCATCATAATATACATACCGTACCCGGCCCTCTAAGGAGGGACTCGGTGTTCCTTCCTTATTTCGCCACATATACTATCATATTACAGCCGGCCCGGGACTTGGTGAATAATCGTATCGTCATAACATATAACATATATCACACCTCACGTACGGCATCGTCTCCTCGTGCATGGAACTATACACATCCGGCCCGGGACGCGGTGAAAGAAGTAGTAAAACTATGCACGATAACGTTCCCGGCCCATCGTGGAACTCGAGGAAGGATGGGTTACAGTATATACGAGCAGAGTAGTGAGAAACCATATGCAACTAAGTCATTATCTGAGACTCGATGAAACTGTCAAGTGAACCGTCACCTGAAGATTAGGAAGGTACTTATCCGAAGTATCCCTTTAGATGTCATTAGGGCTTACATCAGTTGGGCCTTTAGGGATCTCAAACATGCATCAGAATAATGCCACACAGTTTATGCAATCAGAAATATAGTCTATGCAATCAGAAACACAATTTATCTAATCAAAGACTCAACTCATGCAATTAACGGCATTTATCATTTCAGAGCCTCTAAAAAGAGGAGCTAGTACCTCTACTTACTATTCATTATATAGCAGGCTCGAGAATAGTAGTTTGACTACTTTCAGACTCTTGATGTTCAGGAGTGACTACAAGTCACGAGTTACAATCAGAGCTCATAAATGGAATTACCTCTAAACCTATATCATATACCATTTAACTTAAAATTAAGTCATTCCAAAGGAAAGAAGAAACAGGCTTTACATATACTAATTTTCATTACATAGAAGACTAAAGGGCAATGACTCAGCTATTCCATAAGTTCTAATATCAAGAAGTAAACAAGAGTCTCGACTCATACTCAGGGCTTTACGAATGGATTGAATCCCAAATATCATATACATATCATTCATAACTTATATCTAAGACATGCCAAAAGGAAAGAAGAATACCTCGACATACTTATACCAAAACATGCCAAAAGAACGCTTCACATACCTCGTATGGACTTCTGTTAATCACGTCCACGTCGTTGTCCTCGAAACCTATTTAACATGGAAGTAATGCAAGTATTAACAACCTTAGACTTTTCAGCAACTTTGACTACCCATGAGTATTCATAACATTCATCCCTTCGCTCGCCTTCTCGACTAGTTCCTTAACTAGTTAAGGCGTTAACGAAAATCGGGCAGCACCTCCCCTATAATGTGCCCTATCCGAATTTCCAACCATGTCCTTAGAACCTGCAGCCAACCAAAAATGCAACCATAATCCCATACATATACATATTACGACAAAATTACTCAATATGAACCCCCAACAATTCACTCGAAACTAAGATACCAAAACTAGAGTTTTTAAATTTTTCTTTCGCGAATTCTTTAATTGCAAAAGAGGAGGGTCATGTAGCTACAACCAGCATCTCCCCCAGATCATTTAGAGAACTTTTAGACCCTGCAACATGCCACAACATAACCAGCAGCAGCCCCTACGCGTACAACACGTTATTTCGACAATAACTTAACTATAGCGATTCCAAATTCGTTTATTTCGAACGCCAAAATTTTCAAACCTTTTCCCCAACTTCCAGCAGATCCTAAGGTGTGTAATACACCATAATTTAACATCATAAACTTCAAATTAGAGGGGAATAACTTACCTTTCCCGAAATTGGCTAGAACTCGCCGACATCGCGCCTCAGAATTGTTTTCACGTGCTGAATCGTTGTGGCAGCTTGCTGTCCGTTTTCTGCTGCACCAAACTCTAATTTTATAATACTAATACTTCCATATCATCATGGTATACGCTATATAATTAATTTACGGAACGAAATCGGGACTTACCTTATTTTTCTCCCAAAGCCGTCACCCTTTTCTCTCTTAGCTTAGGGTTTGTTTTCTCTTGTTTCTGCTGATTTTTTTTGGATCAGAACTGAAGAAATTAGTCATATGTACATATATTTAGGTGAACCTAGGTGGTGACATGTGTCATCTCCTTAGGATGACACGTGTCAAGCCATGATCGGCCATCGTGTCATGCTGCTAATTAGGGGCTGCCACGTGGCAGCGGGGTCCACCTCCCCCAAGCAGCTGCATCACCTACTTGACCCTAAGTAGGTGAATCACCTGCTTTCTTGAGGTGATGCCACGTGTCGCTCCACCATTGGCTGCCATGCATCGTCTTTTTTCCTTCCTCGCGGGTTCGTAATATCGTCTCACTTTAAGAGCCTATGTAATCCGCACTACGTAAGCTTGGTATATAATCAAGTAACTCACGTATGTAAGACTTCTAACTTAGTAGTTTACATAGATAAGTCGAGTCCTACGACCCGTTACTTGGCCTCCAACTCCTTCCGACTTCTCTTGACCCTATTTCCAACCTTCCCTACCATGGGGTGTCACATTCTCCCTTCTTATTGTTGTTCAATAGGGTCGTAACTTAAGTAGCTCACATACTAGCTTCTAAGTAACTTAAGGAACCTTCTCAGTTCAAATATGTGGGGTGTAACAACCGAGTCATTTTTGGTTGGGTCTAAAAGTTAGTTTTTGAAAACCTTGTGATAAGTTGAGGTTTTGCTTGAGAAATGATTTATAAAGGCTTAAGTTGTCAAAAATTTGAGTTTTGGAGTCATTTGGAGTTTCGAGCCTTGGAATAGAATTTCGTTGATTTCATCAACTCTAAAAATGGAAATTGGTCTAGGAGAGTTGTCGGAATCAGATTTGGAGTTAAAATGTGGAATTTAGGTTCGAAGTTAGAAATTTACTTAAAGTTTGATCTAAGTTTGACTTTGATCAATATTTGAAGTTCGGGTGCTCGATTTGGTTTTTTGATGGTTCCAATGGTTTTAAGAGGTGATTCTAATGCTAGAAATGGCTTCGTTATAATTTTTACGGGTCCCGAGGGTATTTTGGGTATTTCAAGTTCTGAAACTAGTTTAGTTTCAGCTTATTGGATTTTGAGTCAAGGAGGCCTCGAATTTGAATTCTGATGAGTCCATTGAGTTCGGAACATCAAATTTAGTATGGTTACATATATTATTTGTGTATGCGGGGTCCCGGACGAATCCCCAGGGTACGATCAGAGGCTTGAGTTGTGGCTTAGCTTATTTTGGTGGTGCTGATGTAGGGTCTGCTTAAGCGAATTAGCGAACCTTCTCTTAAGCAATGACCCATCGCTTAACCGCAGGGACTCACTAAAGCAAACTGGGTTCACGAAAGCGAACTCCGCTAGAGCGAAGGTCCAGTCTCTTAAGCGACAACTGAGAGGGTTTAGGCGAGGATTAAGGTATTTTCACCATTTTTAACATTTCCAAGCTCGGTTTAGGCGATTTCTTCAAGGTATTTCACATTAAAACTATTGGGTAATGTATTTCTAACACTTTTCCTTAATTTCCTCTAAATAATTTTGTATTTTAATTTCAAATTGTGGATTTCAAATTGGAGATTTTGAATTTTCTTGAACATGAACTTTTGAAGAGAAATGGGGATTTTGAACTCATTTTAGCTTCATTTTTTAAATGAATTTGACCAGTAGATTTCTGATTACTTGAGGAATATTTTCATCTAAAAATAATTAGATTTCAAGTTCAATTTTCGATATGAGAGTTTTGACCATTTTACCCTTTTCACCCAAAATGCTTGATTTTAGTATCAATAGTTTCACAATGTGATTGTGAGTCAATATTTGAATAGATTGTGGTGATTTGGAGTATATTCGGAGGGGAAAAGTTTTAAGTTCGAATTGTGCATGATGTTTGGCTAAGGCAAGTGGAATTCTAACATTTGCTAAGTATATTAACCTTGTTGTTTCCTATGTGAGGGGATTAGGATGTGTTGGGTCATTAGATTGAATTGAATTATATGAGTTAAAGTGTGATAATGGAATCCGAATAAGGGTAAATGTCTAAGTTTTGTGAATTACGATGTATTGATCTATTGTGTGATTATGGAATATATGACATCTTATGTGAATATTTATTCTATTTCACTCATTACTTATGCATATGTTATATTTGTGATAGATGAAAATGATATGAGTGATGTACTGGATATTTGGACTGAGGTTCTATCGGTCGAGGTGATTTGCCGAGGTTTCTTTCGGTGGCCGGGGTCTCTTTCGCCGAATATTATGGCCGAGGTCTCTTCCTATAGATATTGGCTGAGGTTTTTCTAGATACATGATCTATTTGAGGACCCCGTGGGTTCTGGTCTGAGGTGATCAGCAGATTGTATCGTAGGACAGACATGCATCACGATATTTGATATTGCCTTTGCATTTATTTCTTCCTGTGATTGATTATGATCTGAGATTACATGTGTTTGCTTGATTATAGTGGTGAGAATGCAATTGTACTTTGTATTTGTTGACTGTCTAGTATTCTGTTATAATTGTTGTTAAACTGTATGGATTAGGTTGTCTAAGTGCAGGTGTGTAGTTGTGGAGGATTGTGGTTGGGATGTCAGGAGTACTTGTGTTCCGCATTGCTTTACTTAGGGTTTAGTTTCCATTTTGCTGAGTACCGTGTTATTAGTGCTCACCCCTTGCTTCTACATTTATGTAGGATCTGAGCCTGACACCTCCTGCTCTTAGTACTTCTTGATCGATCCGAGCTCGTGGACGCTTGAGAGGTAGCGGCGTGTCCCCTTCAGCAGACTCTCATCATCTATTTACTTTATTTTTATTCTACTTGAGAACTAAGACACATATACTTGTATTATTTTTCATTTCTGTTGAAATAGTGGCTTGTACATGTGACATCAAGTCTTCGGTAGTTTAGAATCTATTTTTCGCTTATCCTTATCTATATCATATTAGACTTTATATTTCCGCTTACTTTAAATTGTTGAGACTCTTAGGCTGACTCGTCTTGGTGGGCTAGGCTTGTGCCATCACACCCGATTCCGGGTCGTGACAAATAAACCATACAAGCATAATCTGATTAGTATGTTATCTTTTCTCTCAACTCAAACCTAATAAGCTTGTATTCATGTCCAGCTAAGAAAATATTCCTACGGGAGTAGCAATTAGTAAAAGTGTTGCCCAATGTCATAAGTATTCATTATTTCCAACTCTCTGACTTGTACTAAAATTTTAATAGAAAGATTTCTTGGTTTTGTCTTTATTGAGAGAATGTTAGATCGCCCAAATATCATGTTATATATCCCCAATCTCTTTAGCAAAGTCAATTACCTCAAAGAAGATTAAAATCCTCGTATGTAGGGTTATTTAAGAAGCTAACCAACCCTTCAGCAGACATCTACACCTAAAAATTCTTTGTTAGCTAGTAAGTAGGGAGCATATTTAGCCTATTGAAAATTATGGGTCATATATCGGTTCGGTCCATCATTTGAAAAAAATTCTTAAACTCCTTATCACGTTACACAATTTCAACTATCCAAAAAAATAATCCCTAAATAACTTCGTGAATCGCCCCAAGTCAATGTATTATGTCATGTAACCGATCTGTATATTGTCAAAACTACAGTACTCTTGTTCGAACATGGTAGAGCTCGTAATGCTTTAAGTAGTTCACCCAAGAACCTTTTTCAAATACTTTAAGGATCTTTTAGTTGTTATAACTTATGAACCTCAGAGGTTTCATCTAAAAACACTCAAGGGTACATTTTCTAGACATTTCTGAATCCTTGTAGCTGACTGCAGCTAGTCTTGGGCCCTATTTTGTAGCCTAAATCTATTCATTTTGTCCATTAATATTTCTGACTCGATACAGAAAAATAAGTGTCTCGTGAGTAACACTCTTATGTTGCTAAAGTGCAAAATAGTATTCTTTCCGGAAAGGAGATAAATTGCAAGTTACATAGGTGCACGAAATCCCTCATAGTTATATAACGACCCAGTTCTTGACCTTTCCAACTGATTTTGTATGTTCCCTTTAATTGGAAGAGATGAGCATTTACATATGTGACTCTTGATGCCTCCGACCTTTAGACTATTCTTGTTATTGGATGACTAAGTTCAAGACATTAGATATAAAGATAAACAACATTAGATTCATCTAGTTGGCCTTATTAGACGCACACGCAAGGAGGAATAAATAGGAAAGGTAGACACATCCTATCATGTTCTCGCAGAATCATGAAAATAGGAATGGCCGGCAATATAACCATAACTGAGATTCTACTACTAATGTGTGCTCCATAAGTAACAGGTATAACCTAAGCTCTGATATAAACTATGTCACACAAATTAAAACTGTGACCAATGCTAAGGGGGGATCCCAAAGCAAGCCTTACCAAAATTCTACAAAAAATCGGGGAAGAATTTCCTTTATTTTTAGGCCTATCCAAATTTTCAGTGTCTCAGATATCAATCACACAACTAACAATATCTCCAAGTCACAATATATATCAATAATCTAATGGCCCCACTATAATACCAATTCATCTCCAAATACGAAAAGAAGTTTAAAACTAGTCGCACATCTATAATAGGGAAAGAATACTCATGACTCAATAAAAAAAATAACTATGGAATAAATCTAAGAGTTCAAAGAAAAGGTTCATAACAATGAATAAACATAATGCCCGCGCGAAAAAGTGCATGGCTCACCATTGATTGTCAAATCGTTAGCTCAATTAATGAAATCCTCGTCAACATCACATGTGTTCTCTATAAAAGCATTTAGCGAGGAGTGAGACGTTTGCTCAGTGAGTAATAACACTTAACCACAACCGTTTTAATGAGGAACAAATCAGAAAATATGCTAGTATGATAATCAAAATCATGGAATAAATGCCTTTTTAGAAAATAGTAACAGAAATCAATCTTGTCTGTATCATGTAAGAAAATTTAGTTTAACCATTTAGAAATCAACTCAGTACACACTTTCATATCAACTATTATATTTGGAAAGTTTTTTTCAAGAATGAATCATGTAATCAGTGTGGTCCCTCATAAAGGAGTCAAATATTCATATCAAAAGATCCCTTCTCTAGGGATATCGTTAATGGTAGGCTAGTTCTACCTACCCACTAGCGAGGGTTATATCAGTAATCTGTAAATAAAAGGAGCACCAACTCTAACGAACCTGCCGTTAGCTACGGGATCCATCAAGGTCTACTCTCATTTATACTTTTCTTTGTAAATCATAGAAACATTCTCAAAATAGTACAAGGCATTTAAGTCTTATCAAATCATATTATGTGAAACTTTAATGAAAACAAATGTCAAAATATTATTTGTCAAGCAAATGTTAAACTCTTTCGATAATGGTAATCATATCTCAATTATCAATAAACATGTCTTATAAAAGAGAGTTCATCTCAAATAGCTATTTCGGTATCATATCAAGTAAAAGACTTGTCCCATATGCAAATTCAAAACATTCGATAACACATTCACTTTATAAACTATCTATAAATCATGAAAGTTATAAAAACACAAATTGTGGTAAGATCACTACTCACAATACTCGTGTTGAAAAGGACCATAAGCATTACCTCGAGCACTTCGTAGATTTCCTTCTACCAATCTATAATCACATCATAATAATATCATATTACTTCCTTCATTTATGCTAATTCATACTAAATTTAGAATACCCAACCTTCGATCTTTCATGATTAACTCTCCATTCATCGAATCATATCTATTTATGCTATGAATAATTCAATAAGTTCATACCTTTAGCCATTTCAACCTATTTATACAATTTGCTTATTCAATTCCTTACGAAGAAGTATACCAAACTGGTGCTTAGGACCAAGAAACAACACCACTGCCTATTATTTTCTAACATCCTCAAATTAGCTTTGTACCCAACAAAATTCAAAATCACAAGAAGATAACTCATATGAAAAATTTATTAAATAAACATTGACCTTTCTATCGAGTGAGACCTTTACGGAAAGCAAGTGCGGAGTCAATTTCTTCTAAAATTCTCGAAATGCCTAATTAATTCGATGCCATCGGTATTTTTCTACTTCTTTTTGTGCTGCCAGAAACTTGTAGCTCTTTTCCCAATTAAAAATTTCAATACTATAATATATTTCTCTTTTTTTGAACCCCTAGCTATATTGTTTCTTCTTCAACAAAGCCTCACTTATAGAACCATTATTTTAAAGGGTCAATTACTTAAATAATATATTATATAACACTAATTGTGAGTTTTAGTACATGTTTCATCTTTATAAAAAATGACAATACTTTTTTACCCAAAATAGTAAAAACAAAGAAAAACACCCTTTTTATTCTTTTCACCTCTCTCTTTTTTTTTCTATCCGTTTTCCCTTTCTCTTCCTCTTTCTTCCTCTTTCTTCCTCTTTCTTTTCTCTCTCCTTCTTTTTTTTCCTATTTGTTTTTTCCTTTCTCTTTCTCTTTCTTCCTCTTTCTCTCTCTCCTTCTTCTCTTTTGTTTTTTTCCTTCCATTTTTTCTCCTTTCTTTTGTTGTCCATTTTTTTCTCTCTTTCTCTTTCTCATTTTTTTTTCTTTTCAAAATAATAATTAATTATTCTAATGTAAAACTTAATTTTGGATTAGATATTATAAAAATGATGCTTTTACTATTTTTTAAAATTAGATAATTCTTTTTATGTAAATACATATACAATGCATTTCTAACACAATAAAAGAAATGAATATAAATGATAAGTGTAATACATTTTGAATTCAACATATTATATGCATGTTTCAATGCACGTGGTGAATATATAACTATAACATTTTTAATACAAATGTATTATAAGTATTATGTGTGAATTTCAAACATTCCAGTTCTATTTAACTTAAATTACGTTATTAGAAATGTATTATATTTGTTGAAATAACAACAATCGAATTCATAACAATGTATAATATTGAATTTTATTTGTAATACATTTTGAATTCACTATATTATACATATTATATGCATGTTTTTATGTACGTGGTGAATATAACTAAAATATTTTTAATAAAATAATATAATCCATTAATAAAATAAAAAAATAAAAAAATAATAATAAATTTTGAATTCAATATATTATAGGCATGATTCAATGCACGTGGTGAATATATAACTAAAATATTTTTAATACAATAAATATTTTAACAGCGTTAATAAGAGAAAAACAAACAATAATTATAATACATTTTGAATTCAATATATGATATATATATTCTAGGGCTCTTTCAACGAATGTAATGAATATATAATTAAAATATTTTTAATACAAATATATTATAAGTATTATATGTGAATTTTAAATATTTTGATACTATTTAAATTTATTTTAAATTAGAATAATTAATTATTATTTTTAAAAGATGGAGGAAGAGAAAGAAAAAGAGAGAAAAAAAACCAAAAAAAGAGAAGAAGGATGCAAGAGATAGAGAAAGAGAGAGAGAAAAGGGAAAAAAAAGAGAAATGATGAGAAAGAGACAGAAAAAAAGAGAAATGACAAGAAAGAGACAAAGAGAAGAAGGGTAATGAGGTAATTTTAGTTATTAATTCAAATAAATATGTTGTATACCGTAATAAAAAAATTATCCTAAAAAGGGTAATTATTAATCTAAAAGAATCAATTTATGTAAAAAAATCTTATTTTGGGAAACTTACATAGATATACTATATTAACAAATTATTTACCATTTATAAAAATAACATTTTTATTTTCGCTGAACACTTATATTATAATTTTAATATATATTACAAAAAATAATTTATAAAACACCTATAATACAAATTTTATTGATATGTAATACATTTATCACACACTTTAGTACAATTATAATACACTGTGTCAATTATTTACTAAACAAGCATAATATATTTTTAAATCACTTATAATACATTTATATTACATGTATAATTCACTTTTAATACATAGTGCAAATTTATCATAGTATTGCTATAAATAGTAATAAATAAAAAATATCACTAAAATCAGTAATTATTTATTAAAAAGTACTATTTTAAGTAATTTTTACTTTTTGTAAATACCCATTATATAATATGGACTATTACACATAGTGTGGTTATAGGGTCAGTGATATTTCAAAGGTGAAGACGAAGACGGACTCCAACAGCTTCTACTCTTTCTTCTTTGTGGTGGGAGCTGTGTCATTGTTTAATTATATAAACTTATATCTTAGTAGATCTTGTACCAGTTTAGACTAGATCCTTGTGGTGTTAATTATTTTAGAAATTCAAATCCTGGTTTTGTTTCATCTCAGTATCTTGTAACATCTTGAATTTTCCGTTTTAGCTCTTATTTTCGTAATTTTCCACATAACTTAATCGTTTGGAATTGAGGGTTCTCCTACTTAGAAATTAGAGTGGGTGCCTGCAAGGCCTAGTGGATTGGTCGTGACATTTAGTTCTTTTAATATAGCACATAAACAAATCCATATATATATATATATATATAATTGTATTTCTTAACAAAAGAGAGATTACTAAAGAATTTTTAAAAAATATGTACATATAAAAATTTGCAACCCTTCTAAAAATAAAACTTCCACTAAATATATATTACAGCAAGAAAAAATATGACATATTAATTATTTAAAATATTTAAATTCATCTCTAAGACTACATGTCAATAAGAAATTTCAATATATTCGTAACACAATTTTAAATTTAAAGTTTCTTATGCTTTTTAAGTTTAAAACTATTGATAGTAATTTAAGTCTTGCTTGTTAATTTGTTGATAAATTCATGTTACTATTCTGTTATAATAGTAATAAAATAAATTTATTCGTGCTTAGCACTTTTTCATTGGGAAATATATTTTGAACTCACAAGTAAAGCATAATAGTGAATTTAACCAATCAACATTTTCTAAGTAATATAATTAAATTTTTTTCAAAAACTAAACCAACCTTCTAATATGCATGAGTAATGAAACAAATAAATCATTTCCCAGTTAACATTGCTATATAATCCAGCAGAAATATTTATTATTTTTGGTGGTTGGTGAAAATACTCAAATGACAAGATGCTTCTACAAGTACCTTTTTTCCATGTATGCTCCGCCATACATGCCTCGATAATTAGAGCACCTACATCACATCATGCTAACTTATAAAAATAGATACAACTTCTCATCGAAAATTAAATATCAAAATATCATTGAACAATGCAATATCAATAACATATTTAATATAATTCCTCAAGTAAAAATTGAGGAAAATAAAGTGTACGTAGACCTTATTTTATCTCATGAGATAAAAATAACTATTTTCAAAGACCCTTAGCTTAATAAGTTTGCCAAATTAGTTAAAATGGGAATCCTATGAACAATGCATTTGTTTTAATATAAATATCCATATTATGAACCCTTTTACAAATTCCCAAAAATAGAACAACGTCCAATCAATATCAAAAAATGTTAATCTCGTTTTTCTGGAACAATTATTTGACATTATGGAAGATACCTCAAAAATTTATAGTGATATACAATATAATTATCAAATTTTCGTTGATTATATAATTTAAATGAAAGTGAAAAAATAGAATATATTTTTATAATAGTACAAACATAAAAATATTAAGGAAATAAAGATTACCTTGTTCTTTCTAGATTTTATTATCGTCGTGTTTTCTAATAGTTGAAGAGCTGAAAAACGAAAATTGTAAGAAAATCATGATTGCACTTGAATTGGGGCTCCTTTTTGCTACTGTATTTGAACAAATATTATAATGACCTTTAATTAATACTAATAAAGAACATTAATGAAGAATATGAATGGATGATTAGCTCATGCACAAAATAGAATAAAGAGATAGATTTAAGAAAATTAAAGAGAGAAATTTAAGAAAATGATATAAATGGCCATCAATACTTAATTAGGAAACAATATAATTATTTTACAAGTTTTTAGGTTAAAAAAGTTAAGAAAAAAGATAGCATAGTGATGTTGCCTAATCAGATATGTCACCTTACATAATTATAATATGCATTAATTGTTTAATTTTAATAGCAATTATGTTTGTAAATATTTTAAATAAGATAACAAAGAGGAAAAGACAGCATATAATTTTTTTTGGGGGAAAACGGAAGACAAATTAAAGAAGCAAAATGAGAAATTTTGAAAAGATATAAATAGTATAGTAATAATGAGGAAAGATATAAATAGTATAGTAATAATGAGGAAAGAGAAAATTTAAGCGTACCTCTTTTGCTGATTATTTTTAAAGCACAATTTTTTGGGTAAAAAAAAAAAGGGAAAACAAAGAAGGGGCAAAATGAGGAATTTTGAAAAGATATAAATAGTGCAGTAATAATGAGGAAAGAGAAAATTTAAGTGTGTCTATTCTTTTGAATTTTTTTAAAGCACAAAATAAGGAAATATTTCAAAAAATTGAGAAATGAAGATTCTGGCCAAAGAAGCATACCACGTCATCTTTCTTATTTTCAGCTTTATATATATATATATACACACACATCAAAGTTGCTCAATCGGATAAAAGGTTAGCATAACTGTTCAATTTTGAATTCCTTAAATGTTTTCTTTACAGTATAGACTATAGAATATGTTGCATCTTATAAATTTGTAATCTATCTATATATAATAGAAGAGGCAAAATCGTCACGTGTCAGAACCATAAAATTAACAATTATTTTATATTAAAAAATAAAAAAGAGAAATATATATATATATATAATAGGAAAGGTTTAAATTGTCAAGTGTCAACACAAAAAAACAGATTTATTAACTAAATTAATTCAAAATCTGAAAATAAAAATAATAAAAATTACAAAGATAAAAGGAAAAAAAAAACTGAAAAACACCGTTTTGAGTTCGAAAATATTTATAAAAATATAAAGTCTAACTTCCCACGTTTTTAAGAAAGAAAAAATTATATATTATGGACAAAATTCCAAATTTTGACACTTGGCAATTTTAAAGAATAAAATTTAAATTTAGCATTAATTTGTTTTTAAAAAAAAAAAACTGCCAAACTCCTTTTAATAAACTAAACCCACGACTGTGAACATTCACAGGGGAATAGCTCTCGATCAAACGACTGTGCGCTCTTACAACCGTCAAATTGGTTCTCTATTTCTTCTTATCGGTGGAGAAATCATAAAACAAGCAAAGTTTTATGTTTAATTTTTCCGACAAAGACAAGTATTCAAATCAGATCATGGTCTGAATGTTCTCTTCAAAGTCAATCTATTTTGTGAAAATTTGAGAAATTCAATTTGCATGGGTATGCTTCTAAACAACTTTATTACTATATTTTCAAGTGGAAGAATATTGGATGAATGATCATGCAAAACAAGTATAGATAACAATGAAATTATTTGCGAGTTATGCGATTAACATTAATATTACATCCCGTAAAATAATTGAAGCATATGTTGAGGAAGCTGATGAATGATTTTAATTTTAAAAAAATCATGGACAATATTTACTACCATATTTGATGCTCATGTTAATATTCTTTATTCTGATTTGTGGAACTTGAGTTATGTGTTTTTTGTTTCTGAGTTTGAACAACTTACACACTAGAGAATTGTTGGTTAGAAAAAAAAAATTCATTTTTTATCTAACTAAGTGGATTAACATTATTTCCATTGCTTCACTGAAATAGTAGATGACTATTTTACATTTTGTTTCCTGTAAGGTGATGTTCATGCTCTCATTTAAGTATCAAACATGAGTAAAAAAAAAGGCTACGGGGTACATGAATTTTGAACTTTGTAATCTTTATATTTACGTCATTGTGAAATTCTTTGACGTCTTAAAATTATGTAGCACGTTATGTGAAAGGTGTTCAATTATTCAAATTTCTCAGCGATCAGTTCTTTCAACAAGAAGATGATATGATGTAAAGTTGTGGATGGAAAATACTCTACTACACATAATAGGTTGATCAAGAAAAGCCAAAAGTTCAAGAGAAGTCCGCAGGTTCTAGATGATATTCTGTACTTAATTTTTGACTGCATTAATATTAAGAATCAATAGTATATTGTTTTTGTTATCTCATGTATTTAAAGTTAGTAAACTAAAAACAATTAAGATGAAAAGAAAAAAACAGTATTCGGGTCCACAGAATTCACTGTGTCCTTAAGGAATTTAATCCCCTTACTGTACCCGAGGTTATGGATTATTTCCTCCGAGGATAAAATGGATAGACATTAAAGAAGTAGCAGTATCTCAAACTTCGATAATTTCAGTGAACTCAAAAAGCAGCAATGTAATCACAGAAAGACACAACTTTGTTTATAAGAAAATATATGTAGAAGAAGGAGAAATTTTGATGTTGAAAACTGAGAGGAAGCCTCTCTATTTATAGCCAAAAAGAGTGCAAACTCATCTATTCAAAATAGTCTCATCTGTTCAGAACATGCATGGTTTTTTTTGGGAAGGGAAGTGTTTATTCGTAAGGAACAGGTCATTTTCGAATCCGCGAAGGGAAATATCTGTTAGGAAGGAACATGTCCTTTTTGAATCCGCAAATTTTCAAATTTTTTTTATTAGTTAATTTGATAATTAGTTAATTCCGCAATTAACTAATTATTTAATCAATAATTTTAAATTAATACTGATATTCAGAAAAAGGAAATCAATTAATGAGATTAATAAATAAATTTTGCCTACAAAATTATCAATCAAATCACTTGTCAAAGTCAAAACCAAATCAAACCAAACCAAACCACAGCCGAACGACGACGACGATGGCGCGAGGGACACCCTCTACTTAACCCTTTATGAGTTAAAGGAAGTTTTTCCTTATATAAGGAAAAAACATTTCTTTTTTTCTATCAATGAGGGAGAAATGACTTTTCATTTTCCCTTCATTTGGTTCCCCCACATTTCTCAATTCTTATTTCTCCTTCACACTTCACTTAAATCCAATAATTTTACCATTGCATGATGCTCTTGATGAATATTGTTCTTTACATCCTCTTATATTAGCTTAACTTTATAACTCGAAGTACTGCAAGTACTCCTCTTTGTAGTATTTTAATTATAATATATAAAATAAAGAAGAATAAATCTATTTTTGGCACTCTTCTAAATTTCAATTTCATTTAATTCATTGTTGTTTACCTCTCATTCTGAGTGCAACTCATGTACTCCGAGAAACCAAAGAAATCAAATATTTTATACACTTAGTTTGAAAGTATACAAAGTGGTTCAACTATTATATCTGCTAATTTTTCTTTTTGCCTAAGCTTATACGTCAAACTTTTTGTGTGACCTTTTGTAACGAACTGTACCCGTCGTTAGGAATAGATCAATGGGAAAGGATTTCGGGCCAGAAAACTTCGGATAATAACTTCAGAAAAACATAGCCTAGGCCAGACTTGGACGAATTATGAGTCAGGTAAAGTATAGGGTGATCATGTGAATGGTGGGAGGTCCAATCTCTAATTTGATTGGATAGACTGATAGCCAAGACGATAGGAAAATTTACGGCTTAAGTCGGGGAAAAACCCCAGAACGGTCCTTTTCTGCAAAAATAGTTCCTAAGACTTCAGGAGGCGACCTAGGGCGATTTTTATCAATTTCTCACGTATTTCCACGCTTATGGTATGAATTTTTCTCCCTAAATTCATTCTTTGATTCCTAGAACGTAGAAATTATGGTTGGTAATTATTTAGGGAGGGTTTGAAATAAAAACTAATGGTGGGAAATAGCCCTAGGGTAGGGTTAGATCATGGGTTTGGCCTAGGGTGAGAATTGTATTTATTTTTCTTGATAGTTAGGCCGTTGTGTTAATTCTTTTTATGTATTTACTGTTTCTAGACTAAGAACGAGAAGAACGAACCCAAAAAGGGAAAGCTCTTGCATTGTAAAGTTGTTAAAGCTTGAATTTGAGGTAGGTAATGGTCTAGTTTCCCGTATGTGTTTCATATGCTTGTTAAATTACTTCATGATATGCATATGTGTGAAACATGCTAGATTATGTGTGAAATGAACACCCGTTGGCCTGCTTTTGTGATGAAATTATTCTTGGTGATATTATGCTGTAAATACTGAATGTATTTGTGATTGTGGTATGTTTGGATCGAGAGTCACATTTCGACACATAATTGGATCGGGTGTCACATTCTGACACATAATTAGATCAGGTGTCACGTTTCAATACATATTTGGATCGGGTGTCACGTTTTGACACACAGATGATTGTTTGTAGTTCCCTTGAGAGGAACCTTGTGTGAAGTTATAGCATGTGGAAGATATTGAGTTGTGATATTGCTGCATATGGTTGAACTTGAGATTAGTTGACTTATTCTATATATGTATATGCCTATTGTGTTGAATTTACTTATCTATAATCCGCTTACTAGCAAACCATGTGATCCTATCAGTACACCGTTGTTTTGTGTACTAATACTACTCTTCGGAGAGACCTCGTTTAGAAGAGTAGAAGCTTGTTCAAAGTCCATGAGCTATTCTGTCATTCTGCCGTGGACTTTCTCATTGTCTAAGTCCTTTGTCCGGGACTCAGATGTTCTGACAATCGTTTGATAGTATGACTTCTTTTGGGGAGGTTTCCTTTTTTTATTGACATTTAGTTAGAGTTTTGGTACAGACGACTTTCAATTCTTAGGATGTTTCCGCATTTCATTTGATATTTAGATTATTTTTCTGAGTTTATGGGAACTCAATCTTATTCTAGTTTTATTCCTGCTTTCGCAAATCTTTAACTGTTTTATCTAATAAGTTAATAATTTGAGTTGTAAAAATAGTTCTCCCACTAGAGGGTTAGTGTGGGTTCCAGTCATGGTGGGTCGAGGTCATGATAAAGTTGGTATCAGATCCTAGGTTCATTGATCTTGTCATACGAAAATGAGTCTAGTAGAGTCTTGTAGAATGATACAGAGACGTTTGTACTTTTGTTCGAGAGGCTACAAGATTTTAGAAAAAGTTTTATTATTTTCTTTTCTTCGTGCTATAACTCGATTCCAATTGGTATCTAGCGATGCAAATTGGTATTTGACCTCTTTCACTCTCTTGTTCGCAGATGGTCAACACTCGTTATAACGGTGTCAGGCCCATAGCTCTATTGGATCTAGAAGAAGAGCTAGCCATTCGAGGGCGTGGCAGAGAAAGAGGTAGAAGAGGGAGGCAAGGCAGGGGCAGAGGGAGAGCAACACCGTCCAGAGTGAAAGTTCCTATTGAGGAGGTGCAAGTAGATGAGGCCCATCCTGATCCCCAGAATGAGTTAGAGGGAGAGGAAGGAGCTATAGAGGAGGAAGAGCATGCTGAACAGGAGGACGCCCAGACTGGGGCTGCTGGTATTATCTTTCTAGATCCCATATTAGCTCAACAGATCATGGCTTTCTTGAGTAGGCTAGTTGGCACTGGAGCCATTCTCACCATGCCCGCAACACTAGCTCATGTTGCTCATTCTGTTGCTACTGTGCAAACCCCCAGTCTTCCATGGTACTAAAAATGAAGATGCTTATGAGTTTATTCTTGATTGTTACGAGAGGTTGCACAAGCTGGGTATAGTGCACAATATAGAGTAGAGTTTGTGACTTTTCAGCTGCGGGTGAGGCCAAGTAGTGGTGGAGGGCTTAAGTGGAGTGTCGTTCGCCTGTGTTGCCCTCACTCACTTTGGTTCAGTTCCATGCTCTGCTCCTAAAAAAGTATGTGCCCCGTACTTTAAGGGACAGAAAGAAGGATGAGTTTATGGTTCTTGAGCAGGAAGGGTTATTAGTGGCTGCTTATACGACCAAGTTTCATGCATTGTCCAGGTATGCTTCTCAGCTGGTCACTACAAAGAAAAAGAGGATCATGTTGTTCGTGAAGGGGTTGAACCCCGAGTTGTAGGTAACTTCGTCTGGTAGGAGTTTCAACGAAGTCATGGACTTTGTTAAAAAGGTTGAAGGTGTGAGAAAAGATGGGCAAACCAAATCTTTGGCTAAGAAGCCCAAGAGCACAGGAAATTTTCAGGGATCCTATTCTAGAGGGTTCGGTAGGCTAGTGATTGTAGCCCGTCCAATTCAGTCAGCGCTGACCACTTTTACTAGAAGTTTTTCAGGTACTCCATAGCAGCATCCGACCCCATAAGGGTCAAGGAGCATCATTCCCAGGTAGCCGCCCGTCTTTTGATCATGACTTTTTTAACTGTGGAGAGCAGGGCCATATACGAAGGGAGTGTCTTGACCCTCATGGGACAGTTTCAGCACCCTAGAAGGACAAAGCACTGGTCCCAGCGGCTGGGGGGGAGTAATGGTAGAGGGCATCCACAGATTGGGTGAGGAGGAAATTCAAGAGGCCGTGGAGGCTAAGGTAATGGTGGTGCAGGTTGAGGGTCAGCCTAGCCAGGAAAGGAGGTAGCCCATCAAGATGAATGGGCTCAGTTTTATGCATTTTCGAAAAAGACCGAGGCAGAGGCATCTAACGCAGTTATCACAGGTACTATCCTTGTCTATGACCGGATGGCTACTATTTTGTTTGATCCGGGTTCCACTTATTTCTATGTGTCTGTAAAATATGCCTTGAGTTTTGAGGCACAATGTGATGTATTAGATGCCCTTGTTCATATATCTATCCATGTTGGAGAGTTAGTCATAGTCACCCATGTGTATCGTGCTTGTTCTATTATGTTTATAGGATAACAAACTTGGGTTGATTTAGTAATCTTAGACATGACAGATTTTGATGTGATCTTAGACATGACTTGGTTGTCCCCCTACTTTGCTGTACTTAATTGTAATGCAAAAATTGTGGCTCTAGAGATCCCAGGAAGGGAAAGGTTAAAGTGGGAAGGGGTGTACAAGCCTAAGCCAGCTAAGGTCATAACTTTTCTCCAAGATAGAAAGATGGTGGGGCAGGGTTATTTGGCCTATTTGGCCCATATCCGGAATATGGAGGTAGAGTCACCTTCTATTGGGTCTATTCTAGTAGTGTGAAATTTCAGAAGTATTCCTTCAAACTTTTCTGGTATGTATCCTGACCGAGATATAGATTTCTGCATTGACTTAGATCCAGGTACTCATCCAATTTCCATTCCTCCCTACTGTATGGCTCCGACAGAGTTGAGAGAGCTTAAGGCTTAGATTCAGGAGCTTCTTGACAAAGGGTTCATTCGTCCTAGTGCTACCCTTTGGGGTGCTTCGGTATTGTTTAACAAGAAAAAGGATGGTAGTATGAGAATGTGCATTGACTACTAATAACTGAATAAGGATATCATAAGAAATAAATACCCTTTGCCTTATATTGATGACCTTTTTGACCAGTTACAAGGTGTTTTAGTTTTCTCAAAGATTGATCACAGGTCTGGGTATCATCAGTTGAAAATTAGGCCTGAGAATGTGCCCAAAACAGCTTTTAGAACCAGGTACGGGCACTATGAATTTTTGGTGATGTCCTTTGGGTTGACCAATGCACCTGCAAACTTCATGAGTTTGATGAATGGGGTGTTCAAGCTATTCCTAGATTCGTTCATGATAGATTTTATAGACCATATATAGGTATATTCAAGGAGTGAACAAGAACTTGCAGATCATCTTCGAATTATTTTAGGTGTTTTGGAAAGATAAAAGTTGTATGCAAAATTATCTGAGTGTGACTTTTGGCTGCCTTCAGTTGTCTTTTTAGGACCTGTTGTTTCAAAGTAGGAGTAATGGTGGAACCACAAAAGATTGAGACAGTTAAGAACTAGGCTAGGCCTGTGGCTGAGGTTAGAAGTTTTGTGGGACAATCCAGTTATTATCGTCGATTCGTAAAAAATTTGCTTCTATTGCTACTCACTTGACTAGGCTAACTAAAATGAGTTACCATTAGAGTGTACTGACAAGTGTGAAGAGAGATTCCAAAAGCTCAAGATTTTTCTGACCACAACACCAATTTTGACCCTACCGATCGAAGGTAAAGACTTCATTGGTTATTGTGATGCTTCACATTTTGGTTTGGGTGCTGTGTTGATGCAGGATAATAATGTTGTAGCATATTCTTCGTGACAATTTAAGGTGCATGAGAGAAACTACCCTCCTCATGACTTGGAGTTGGCAGCGGTAGTGTTTGCACTGAAAATCTAGAGACATTATCTATATGGAATCAAGTGTGAGGTGTTTACTGATCACCGCAGCTTACAACACGTATTCACAAGAAGAATTTGAATTTGAGACAACGCAGGTGGATGGAGTTGCTCAAAGATTATGATGTTACCATTCATTATCATCCAGGTAAGGCTAATGTGGTGGTAGATGCATTGAGCCAAAAACCGATTAGCATGGGCAGTCTAGCTTGTTTGGGATCCCTTAAAAGGCCCCTGGCTAGAGAAATTCAGGCCTTGGAGGCCAGGTTCATAAGGTTAGGCATCTCAGAAGGCTCATTTTAATCATAAAATGACTTTAAGCTGCTTAAAATAAGATTATCAAAACAAATCAAATTATTTATTGGGGCTTATTTTAAGCATAAAATGACTTTAAATTGGCGAGCCAAACACTCAAAAAAGTTAAAAACAGCTTATAAGTAACTTATAAGTCAATTCAGGCATTAATATTATCTTATTTTGATTACATGTAAAATTCTATATGAGGAAAACTAATTAAAATATACAATAGAAAATGATTTACAAAAGAAGTGAGAGTGATACAAAAATATTTGTACTGTGAAGTCGTTTAAAAACCAAAGTAACATAATGAAATAATACAAAATTTGTTATTAATAATTTAGACAAAAAATAATTGCAAAACAGATAATTTTGTTTGTACCAACAACACTTCGCATAAACCATATTTATTTTTTGTCGACTTTAAATACCTAATTTTTTTTAATAATTTAATTTTCAAGTAAAACGCGCATCGCGTGGGTACGTATACTAGTCCTCTTAATTAATAACTTAAATTTCGTTTTGATTTTACTTTACTCGTTAGAAAGAGAAATGCTTGAATTTATATCTTTTCTATTACCACGACTATAATTTATACAAGTCATTGCACACTTTATGTTAGACACTGGGGGTAAGACATGCCAATGCTAAAAAATCAATACATATATAGCTTAAGAATTAAAGCAAACAACGATATAAACAAAAGATATTAAAAAGTTACAACTAGATAGAATTATAGAATATTTGTCGTTTAATGTGAGTATATGAGCACTAAATCATTTTATTGAGAGTCACTTTTCGTTGTTCTTATAAGGAAGCTTGTCTCCTAACCATACAATAATTCAACATTGATTTTTATAGAAATTTGTCTTTGTTCTTACCTTTATAATTATTTACTTAAAGCTTTATTTTACATTGATTATTTTATAAATTCATACACTATATTGTTTGAAATACATGTGTAACGTACATGTCGAGAAGCTAGTACCTATGATAAAGAATATGAAAGAATATCTTCAATTAAATAACTTTACATATTGCTGATAAATTATAAATAATTTAAAGATGAATACTGAGTATGTGATTTAATGAGTCATATTAAATGCTAAATAATTGCTACAAGGAATAAGGATAATTGCCATTGAATATATTGCAACAACGTATGGCTTAGTAAATGTTGACAAACTCTTTATTTTCTGTCATTTATCAATTAGCAAAAACAATAAATTTCTATTAAATTCTCTCATTAAGCATCTTATATAAATAAATATCAAGAATATGTCTAATTCTCACTATTGGATGAAATAAATTCACAAGGTATGTAATAATTTATCTTCTATCTGTCGGTATTTTTATTTTGTTTGTTCATTTTTTTTCCTCAATACCAATCTAACTCGAGATTGGCTTCAAGTGTTTTATTGAATGAGTCAATTCCCTTTTCTGTGTGTGAAAAAATAATTGAAAACATGATCACTTACATGTGCAGACTTGGTATATTTCATGCTAAATTTTACTTAGATAATAGACTTAAGTTTATGATTTATTTTATGCCTTTGTTCTCAAGTTCACCATGCCCTTTTATTATGTTGGAATTAGTATTTTGATAGATTCTTCACAAAGATATAATAAAGAACAAACAATAAAAGTAGAACTTCCTTCTTTTTGTTATGAAACTAATTAGTGTGGATGCTTCATTAGTCTAAAAATAAATTCTCACTACTCCCACATCTCATCGTCATTGTGTAGAATAGCTCTCATACCTCATGCATGATATCAAATGAGTTAAGTGTTATCACCACCCGAAATCGATCCATGATTATGCCTATCACAAATTCCCCAGTAGACAAGTCAAAACCCAAACTCAAAAAGCGATAAGCTAAATAATCAAAGATAAGACTATGCGGAAGTAAGATAGACAATGAGAGGTGACGTAGTATAGATATATACATAACGTTATAAAATATATAGTAGCGGCCCAAAAGTGATCAAGAAACACAAAATATACATTGGAACCAAGCACCGGACCTAATGTCACCGGTACAAGAGTACTTAACACTACAAAAAATACGGCTATTATCCACGCGTAAAACCTTGGCTAAATGTTAACAAAACCGTGGCTAACACAACTTCGCCACGGTATCTTAGCCACGATTGTCAGCATGCCTATAACGAGCGTCGCCAGTAAATTAGCCACAGTTTTATCGTCCGTGGTAACATTTAGGTAGCCGCGGTCTTGTGTGTGTATTAGCCACGGTTGAACCGTGACAAAACTACAAAGGTTTTTTTTTAAAAAAATTGCAATTATTTTCATGCAATATTCTGGTACAAATACATTAATTGAGCATCAATTTTGGCTAAAAACATACAACAACAACGTGCCTCAAAGTACAGCAACAATGTACCCCAAAATATCCAACAAAAGTATAGCATGTAACTCATCTTGGTCTCCTCAAGTTGTGTTTTGGTCTTTTCATTACCAGAGATATCAAGATTCGCATGACTTGTTCAATGTCTAGGCATTCCAAAAGCATTCAGAAGGCAAACATTACCACCTAAACAACGCACACGACCAGAATGATCAGCTCCATACACTTTTCCAATGGTATCATTAGGATGGACTAGTATCTTCAAAAGAATACCTGAACTGGCAGCAAGTTCCTGATCTTTAGGAAGATGCTCCAATATTTTATCCTACAAGTACAGTAAAAGAAATGAGATATTCTCGTACCAATAAGCCCTCTCTGTGGTAGAGTTGGGTATTGATTCTAGCAATTGTCCATGTAAATATAGATGCTAAATAGACAAAAATAACATTAAAACATACAATAACAAGCACCCCAACACCCTTAATTCACGTTGTCCATATCGTTAAATTTAAGCTCACCTCAACCTCTTAAAATAAATATATATTTTAATATGCTCTGTATGACCAAAAGCAACTATAGAAAAATATGGAGCCACCTGAACACAATGAAATAAAAGAGTTGGTGAAGTGCACATACATAGTTGATCTTATCAAAACAAAAAAAATAAAGGCATAGGCCAGAGGGTACTCAAAGCAGAAACCATTTGGCAAACAATACTTTTTCAGCATATTTCTTGAAATTATTTGGGGTAACTATTCTTTTTCTTTCTTCCCACCTAATATTGGGGTCACTATGCATAAACAAGACACAATTTGTTGGATGACTATTATGCTTTAGGGAGATTAAGTTGACTTAATTAATTCAATCCACATACAATTTCTAGCTGTTAACAACTAGGAAACCCACCAATAAGATTTTTCCTCTCTGCGGAATTGCTTTGTTAGCACAAACTACACCTTTTTTTTTAACTTTGGCACAATGAAGATGACCATCACCCCATCTAAAAAAATACAATCATTTAAAGAAAACCCACCATGAGATCTATATAAGAAACATTAGTAATTAACTAGTATTTAAGAAAATCCATAAAAATTTTTATTCTTAACAACTAAAAAACCCACCAAAACATATCAAATTGCAGATTTTATATGCTCATAACTTCAATAAACAAAAAACTATAGAACCCTTATTTCAATTTTGACTTTAAAAACTCTAAATTACAAAAATTTATTACCTGAGAAGAAGTAAATTTACCACTTTTGTTGCTATTTGAAGCTAGGTATGTGGAAGAAATATTTAATTTTGGGCGTAAATTAGGAAGAGAATCAATTTATATTTTTGATGTTTATTTTGGGTGAAGTGAGGGAAAAGAGTGTGAGAGAGGAGGGAAATAATAGAAAAGAAGGCAAAATGAAAAAATAAAGGGAGGGAATGAATTTTGTTTACCGCCTATTTTGGCCACGAGAGTTTAGCCACAGTTACTGATGTGTAGAGAATTTTTTACTTTTTAGTTAATTTTGCCACAACTCTTATAACCGTGGCTAAAAGGTATTTTTTTGGTAGTGTAAGTGCATAAAAGGACTATATACAATAGTTAGTCTAATCAAAATACAAAATACATAGACAGTACAAAAGAAGAAAAAAATAGTGAATCTCTAGACGGCAAGAGCTAACCACGACCCCATAGTGATGACCTTGGGAGAGCTGGAATCAGAGGGGGTGGCTCGTACTAGGTGCTGCATCAGAAAAAGATGAAGAAGTGTAGTATAAGTATCAAAATACGGGGTACTCAGTAGGCATCATAGGTCGATCGAGCTCAGATAGAAACTATATAAATTAAAGAGGCATGATAGTGCTAACGCTATGAATCAATGGCTAACCAGATTTATACACGCTACTATAGGTAGTGAATATAATAATAATAATAATGAATATTCGACACCCAATATAAGTCAATCACAAACAGGTAGATAATGTAAGATGATACAATGCATATGTGGCCAATGTATGTATAAAGTCAACCCCAAAATGTAGTCTATGAGTCTTCGAAGCTCTTCAATATATGCAGTAAAAGTAAAAATAAAGAATATAGTCTACAAGACACCAAATCTCATCAACATATGTAGTATGCATGAAGTGCGACTCAAAATAATCCCTCAAGCTCACTGTAATGACCTGAACCATCATTATTAGGAAAGACACCTTGTGTGGAGTCTCAAAACTTTTTTAAAATAATGCTAATTTGAAATTGAGATGACATGATAAGAATTTCAGAATTTGAAATTTAACCAAGCTAACGTCACCCCACCATAGAAGGAATATTTTGCTATGACGACGCCTCTATAGAAATTGGGGGACCTCTATAGGGAGGTCAATAAGGCTGAAACTCAAAGACGCGAACCCTTTTAATTTTCTTCCTTCCCTTCCATGGTAAAATAGATAGGGTTTAATCCAAAAATCCTCAAAAAGTTTATCTGAGCTTAGGAACAAGGTAGAAGAGGGTCTAGCGCAAGAAGGTCAAACCTCACAGATTTCAGGCTTACGTCTATTAAGATTCACCTCCATGGAGCTAGAAACTAGTGAATTAGATTCTTCAGCAGTTGCTTAGCATTCAGGTATGTTAGGTTTTCTTAACTGAGTAGTTCGACCCATCCTTGCTTATATAATATCTTATAAATTATCGGGAGATTTTATGTATAGGTCTTTAAGCACAGAGTCTAGATGATTGAACATGTGGTTAGTAGTGGTTTAGGCTGAAGATGGACTTGACTAGTTATTGTTAGTATTATGATGTTTGCTGCATGTTATCTTGGGGAAGGTAATGGTGGGTGATCGAAATATGATCAAGAATTATTCAAGAAGGGAATTCCCTTGGGTAGGTGATGGTTATTATTTTCTTATTTATTTTATATGTGCTTGTTAACTGCCTTTTAGTACTGCATGCATGATATTTGATTAGGGAAAAGGAAGATCATGATTTGAAATGATAATTATTATCAATCGCATGCTATGAATTTGTTTACTTGGGTGTACAAGTGTGATTGCTATTTATTGTGGTTGTGATTGTGAAGTGTGTTTGATGGTTGGATCGGGTACCACGCCAGTACATACTAAAGTTGGATCGGGTATCGTGCTGATACATTCTAATAGTTAGATCAGATACCATGCTAATACATATTAATGGTTGGATTGGGTATCATGTTGATACACTAACTAGTGATTGGCTTGGGTACCGCGCCGGTACACTAACAACTTGTGTGTGGGTTATATGAGAGAATCTATTGGTTGTTGTGTTGTGGTTGTTTCATGTTATTATACATATTGATTCAGAGTAAGGATTGGGAGTCTGGGTGTTGCTATAATTATGATTTAATTTTATATTATCTATTTTACTAAGTTGTGGTTACCTGTTTATGTATCGTATAATTGGAGTGTGGTTAAGTCAGAATGTTGATCGGGAGTTTTGCTTATTCACTAGCTTGTATTGTATCATCAGTCTGGATGGTCTGGGACATATTAGATAAGGGGGATTTTAGTCGAGATAGCTTAGTAAGAGTCTTTCAGGTAGGTTACCAAATAGGTCAAAGGCCTTAGTGTTGCCATGAGAGCTTGAGGGAGAATATAGACCAATTAACAAAGTCAGTTGTGGACTTATATTCTAGAATGGAAACAATAGAGGAATATATTACTTCCTTTTCACCGTTTAGAGCCTTTCTACACTGGCCCCAGTTATTTATGATCTTCTGGAACTGGTTGCTTGGTCTCTTGGTCGTTCGTTTGAGATTTAGGTCCGTTTCCCTATTTTGGAGCTTTTATAACTTGAAAAGTTGACTTTGGTCATTACTTTAGGTAAATAACCTCAGAAAGGAATTCTGACGGTTTTGTCAGTTCTGAAATGGCCAAATTAGGCTAGTAGCATGGACGACACTAGTATTAGGGCAATTGATACGATTTTGGGTCCATTTGAGGCTTTAGCCTTTGAGATTTGGTCTAAGGTTAACTTTGGTAACAATTTTTGGGAAATGAGTTGGGATGAAAATTTCATCACCATAGTTAGTTCTAAAATAGCGAGTTTGGTCTAGAATGACCCTTCCTATGCTTCTCAAAGCTTCCGGTCAAATCCTGAGGCCAGTTATAGAATTTGGCTTAAAATGGTACTTGGGTATGGGACCCACTTTTCATTAAAATGACCTCATACAGAATTTCAAATGCGCGATTGAATCCATAACATCAAATTTAGTGGGGTAGTATATCTTGTTTGTGTGCATAGGGTTCCGAATGTATTTCAAGCATCCCATCGGAGACTTGGCATATTCCAAAATGTAGCTTTTGCGATGCCTGGGAGTTATTTTAAACTCTGAATTTCATATTATTCTCAAAGTTCAATCTCATATTTCTCTCATTTCTTGGTGGAATTGGTTATTTAAAAGGCTATATTGTGGGTTTTTTTAAAAGTAACATCGTGATGTATTCAAAATTAGCTGTAGACTCTCCGTTTAAGGTAATTTTGGGTAGAACCTGCTGCCATTGTTTTGTTGTAGCTTAAAATGGTGAAATTCTTGCATGTTTTATTATCCAATATTTGAGCCCCGAACTATGTTCCATTTTGGAACATAAGTTCGAGGTAGCATTTAAGACCTTTTTTACAGAGTCAATTTTGGGATCGACATAGTGTTTCCCACATTCCCTTTTTTGACTCCGAAGTTGCCCGTCTTCAAATTTAATAATTTTAGTATTAAAATGACTGTATTGACATTGTGAATCCATTTTTGATGGCGTGTCACCGATCAGAGGCCGTACAGAAAATAAACGCTCGAGCATTAAGAGTTAGAGCACACATATTCGGTCTACAGGTAGGCTACGACTTCCTGTTACTTAGATTGAGACGGAATGTGTAAATACTTGTTGCAATTGATGGAAAAAATCATGTCTTAGGCCTTCTTCAGGAATTTCTAGTATTTGAGAGCATGTATTTCTTATTGTTGTTTACCTATGCTTCATGTGGTATTGATTTCCTATTTATAATTATCCAGAGCATGCTAGTCTTAGTTTAGTGTGATTACAACATGCCTTATATGCCCCAATATCATTTTGGCTGCTTAGATCCCTATAGACTGGTGTAGCAGGCTAGAATCTAATAGTTGGGCCTTAGCTAGGAAGTAACCTTGCTCTTGTAAAACTCTTATCCATAATTTTCCAAGTCCCGCGGTTTATGAGACATGTGAGTGATATTAGACTCCTTTTTTGGTTCAAGATCAGTTTCAGAAAAAGCTTTGATGGTTGTATTTTCTTATTTCATTGTGGCGGCGATCCACGGTGGATATTAGAGTACAACTTAAAAGTAGAAATCTTCAATATCTTCAATTATACTTTCTATGAGTATCCAAATTCGAGTTTCGGCCTCTGCTTTTGAAGTCCCATCAAGGAGTATCCGATTTGAAGGCCCGACCTCGACCGACTTATTTCTCATGAAGAGTATCCAGATTTGAGCTCTGGCTTCTACCGTTCTGATAATTCTAACAAGCATCCGTATACCAATTTTGACTTTGGTATTTCGGTCACTTGTGGTTCAGTATTGGGTGTGGTCCTTAAGTTCTTAGAGGTTTAGATTCACCGATTTCTAGTCTCGCAGTCTTAGCTATTTTGTGTACCCGACGGGCTTATGGGGGTTCATCTAGATTTTTATTTTAAATTGTGCATGTGTGTCCCAATGTACCTTATGAGGCCTAGTTGGGTGTTGTTAGCTGTAGTCCTTCTTAGGTTGTTATCTTCTTATTTGCATATGATTACTTTCTTACCATAGGTTTCTATTTCTGACTCCTTTTGGGTTTATTCCTCTTTTTCATATTATTTTTACCTTTTCTTCTCAGCCGGCCTATAATGCCTGCTAGTTACCTATTGTCTTGGTACTCATACTACATTCTGCATCTACTTCTGTGATGCAGGTCTGAGCACCAATTATTAGTGCAGATCTATCGAGCCTGCAATAGTCTACATTGGAGACGAGGGTGAGCACTTGACGTTTTGGGATTATTTCTGTCTCCTTTAGTATGGATGGCCTGTGTTTTGCATTTTGAGACTAGCCAGTTGATATATTTGTTTATCATCCACTTTTGGGATTTGTATTTATCATTCATTTTATAGTAGTTCTGTACTCGTGACTTTCATATTCTGGAAGGAATCATTTATGTATGTATATATGCTTCAGCTCTTTTTTATTGTTATTATCTTGCTTCTGTTGATTCCTGTCTAGTTTCCCCCTTATGCCCATTAATAGTAGTTTCAGGTTATAGGATGGCTTACCTGCAATGGGTTATAGTAGGTGCTATCATGACTTGAGAAATTGGGTCGTGACAAGTTGGTATCAGAGCCCTAGGTTCAACAGTCTCACTTGTATAGAGCTAACGTCTAGTAGAATTCTGAAGATTGATGTAGAGAGTCCATAACCTATGTTCAAGAGGCTATAGGATGTCATTAGAAAAGTTCTCTATGTTGTATAACTTCATGCAGTGCGTGTCTTATTGGTTTCATGAAATCTCATTTGCTTTATTCTTTTGCAGGGATGTCTCATAGACATGGTACTATTGGCGGTGATGACCCGCCAGGACCGACAGAGCCTCGGGCAGTTTTAGATGTCAGTACCGAGGCATAGGTAGGGGTGTAGCACCAGCCCAGATGGAGATATGGCACCAGAGCATGTAGAGGAGCCCTAGGACACTCCTCTTCCTCCTCAGCTGGAGGGGCTAGGATTGGCACATCTCTTAGCCACACCGGTCATGACTCCAGCTCTACAAGAGGCCATTGTACAGTTACTCACAGCTATTGGGGTTATACCTCAGGCCCCAACACCAGGTCCCACTATGCTAGTACCACGGGATTAGCCTTCCCATAAGTTCTTGAGGTTCAGTCGCCCCCAACACTTGTAGTGCCCTAGCCAGCTTCCCCAAAGGAGCTATGAAATTACAAGAGTAGAAGATATTGGGGGTATTCCATATATTATCACTTCCGATATTTTTCAGGAGCGAGCAAGAAGGATGCTATGGAGTTTTTGACTACTTGCCTCGAGTAGCTCCAGTCTTTAGGTCTTATGGAGTCAGGGGAGCTGATTTCACTACTCACCAGTTTTGGGGCCTAGCCTGGAAGTGGTGGTGCTCCTATTTATAGTCTAGACCACCTGGATCACATTCCTTATCATGGACTGAGTTTTCAAAGGCTTTCCTGGCCAGATATATCTCTAGGAATGTCAGAGACCGACTCCGAGATCAGTTTATGAGGCTAGAGCAAGGCCCTATGAAGGTATCAGAGTACGAGGCCAGATTCCATTAGCTTTCCCATTATGCTACTATAATTCTACCCACCAAAGAGGAGAGGGTGTGATGATTTGTGTGTGGGTTGATATATTAGTTGAGGTTAGAGACAGAGCACTTGGTTTCAGTGGGCTGCTCATTTCTTGATGTTGTTGATCACGCCCGTACCATGGAGCACATTCATCACGAGACCCAGGGTAGCTATAGTGGGTCTTCTATGACAGGCCTGTCAGAGGTTCCAACAGGATAAATATCAGAAGGGTTAGCCAAGTCGGCCTATTCAGGAAGCTCTACCAGCTTCAGATGGCAACTAGCTTTACTAGCGTGGTTCTAGTATGAGCCATAACTCAAGGGGATCGAATTCACTCCCTTCCTACGATGATCAAGTTATTACAGGGTGTTCAGCTTTGAGGTGTTATGACTGCGGTTCACTTGATCACTGGTCTAGAGAGTGTCTACATCGAGCTAGATTGATATCAACAGTGCCACCTCTACCTAAAGGCAGAGACCAGAGTTAGGGTCATGGAGGCGGAGACCAGAGTTAGGGATGTGGAGGTGGATATTAGACAACGGGCCTTGGAGGAAGCTACTAGGGTATTTAGGGAGGTCTCTGGGGAAGTAGGTCGGGTGGTAGAATAGATGTTCGTGGTGGAGGTGACATGGACACTTCTATGCCACTCCAACACGAGCAAAGGCTGAGGCATCGAACGATGTTATCACAGGTACTATTCTAATATGCCAACAGATTACTTCAGCTTTATTTGATCCAGGTTCTATGTATTCATATATGTTCATATATTTTGCTCCCCGTTTTGTTATTAGTTCTGAGCCTGTAGAGGCACCAGTAAATGTTTCAACCCAGTAGGAGATTCTTTAGTAGTGAATTAGGTTTGTATATCATGTGTAGTGATTAGTCAGGGGCATGATACCCAGGTAGACCTATTTTACTTAATATGCTAGATTTTGATGTTATTTTATGTCACGACCGACCTAGGGCCTAGTCGTAACATGATAATCGGGATGCGAGAGACTCCAGCCATAAACCATCTTAGCTTACATTGCATACATATGATAAAGAACAATATAAAGATGAGCATAAGTAATCATTAAGTGGGGAATGAGACTAAGGGAAATTAACTCTATATCCAATCCGGACTAAACCAATGAGTATCGTCTAAATATGCCTATAGTCTATTTTTTGACAGGGGCTTAGGACTAGCTCCTAGCTCACCCTAACAATAGGAGAAAGTGAAAAACAATTGTAATATGAATAAAAGTCCTATCCTCGGTAGAATGAGGACTCACCAATGTCTTTGAAATCTAAAGAAATCTCTAGCCACAGTAGGATAACCGTGAGTGTCGTCCATCCCTACATTATTAGATAATGTAGGTAAAATATGTGTTAGTATGTTTGAATATACTAAGTATGTGAGGTATGCATTAACAAGTAAAAGAACGTAATCAATATGCCATAAGATGCATGAGCAATCATAATGAATATGAGTAATGCTTAAAAATAATTTTAAACATAAGAAACTCATGGTCAATGCATATCATAAGAACTTCATCATAAACTCATAACTTGATATCTCATACTTACTTCTAACTTATGTGGGATAAGACCTTTAACCAATGTCACGACCCAAGCCTAGGACCTAGACGTGACATGATGAATGAGTAACCCTAAAGTACCTCAAACAAGCCTCTTAACATTCTTTTAGCCCTTCATAGGTAATGATAATAAATAAACAAGCAGAAATCATAATAGTAAATCTTCACCTTACATATGTCCAACAATATCTCTACCTTTTAGATTTAACAGGGTAAAGACAAGTTTCTAGCTCACCCTCAATCATAATAGAAAGAAATGTCATAGTAAGTGTCTAAAGATCTCAACATAGCATAAGCTATAAAGATAAAAGAGTATTATTCCCGGAATATGGGAACTCACCAAAAGTAGTCTTCAAACGAAATCGCAACTAGCCACGTGGAGGAGAACGAGGAGGAACACTGGTCCCTACATGGTGATATCATGTAGGAAAAAAAGTATGCATTAGTACTTTAAATGTACTAAGTATGTAAGCATGCATGGACATTGAGGAAATATTAAAATATTTATGTAATATGAAATATAATACAATGCATGCATAATCAATCATATAGATATCCTTTAAAATATTTATTTTATGGGAAAATGACCATAACCGATATTTAAGACCATGCGAGATATTACATGGAATCCAACATAACCCCCTAGCATTTTATCATTCTTTTATTTTATAAGACTCCCTTTTTATCATAGACATTGCTTTTAGAAACATTTATTTGGAGTCAAAGTTTTTAAGTCAAACTTCATTGAAAACGTAGTAAAGCTAGGTGGGTTCAAATCACTTCAACTTGCAAACATGTATGTAAATGAATATGCATAAATACTTTGAAATCCATTAATTAAAAATCATGCTTTAAACAACCCACCATGAACTTCCAGAACCTTTAAAGAGATAAATAATGAAATTACTTGCAAACCATTAATTCATACATATGAAATTATGTTGCATCAAAATAGACCAATAATCATTAGTTTAATCATAATTCATGCTATTAAGTAAAAATAAGAATTACCCATACAAAAATATTACTTGAAATCAAGAGATTTAGTTGAAAGAGTTTTGGACTACATGGATGAAAGAACCCATGGATAAACACCCACATAACTTACAGTAAAACTTAAAATAAATAAATATAATTTATCATATAATCAAAATACTTTAGGCATAAAAGTGAAATAAATACTCTCATTGAAGCCTTATATACCTGGAATTCGAAGTGTTACTCAGAATCGAAGGACTTAATAAACACTCTTGAATCCTAGCATTTTCTCCTCGCCGGAGCATTTTGTGTAATACCCGGAGTTATGAATCACCAGACTAGTATTTCTACACTACTAAGAACTAAAACTATATTTTGAGAATGGGTAAAGGAGTGTATAGAGAGAAGAGTTGCTTGAGAAAGCTTGATGAATAAAATGATGAAATAAGGTGAGTATTTATAGGTGTGAAGGAGGGACCTAACAATAATTAAAATAATTATAAAGAAAAATTTGAAAATTTAATGGAAGATTGTGATGTCATGGGTGATTTCAAATGGAGGACTATTGATGTCATGGGTGATGTCAAATGGATCTAGATCTTTCCATGGTTGGTGAGATGAACCTTTTTTTAACGGAATACTCTTTTACGGAGCTGCGTTTGAAAAAGATAATTTTCTCATTAGGATTTGGTGTCTTTATATAAATTGTTTTTCTAGAAGTGTATTTTCAGGTCGTTCAAGAATCAACTAGTTTAGAGCATCCTATTGTGAGATATGATATTTTTTTCTACAAATACTCTATTTCATCACAACACCATGTCTTGCAACAATTAATTTATTTGACCTACTTAATCTCTGAAACTTAAAATATGGTCATAAAAGTTGTAGGTAATGATGTTTGAGTTATTTAAAAATTTAAATTACCTAATTTGGACCATCCTTTTAGAAGTTATGCCTAAAATACAGGAGCAATATCTTTTTCATCGAGAATTAAAATATCATATACAATATTTTTAGGGGGGTGTTACATTATCTCCCCCTTGGGAACATTCATCCTCGAATGAGGAAAGACTTAGCTTGAGTAGAGTAGAGTGTGAACGAACAACCCATCATTAATGTAATAGTGTAGTTTAAAACATCGTTCAAAACATATTTCATCATTTTACAAGCATATGATAAGAAAAGTTGAAATGCAAGGATTTCAAGTAATTTAGCAAGGACAACTTAATACCTTAGGTTTAGGTAGAGGGAAAAAGATGAGGGTATCGATTAATCATATCCTCTTCCGCTTCCCATGTAGCACTTTCGATTTGTTGATTCCTCCAAAGGACTTTAACAGATGCAACTTCTTTGTTCCTCAATCTCTTATCTTGCCAGTCCAAAATTTCAATCGGAACTTCTTCATAGCTCAAGTTTTTTTCAACATTCACTACTTTCAAAGGAACAATGGAACTAGGATCATCCACACATTTTCTCAACATAGACACATGGAACACCGGATGAACCATAGCCATTTCCAATGGCAACTCCAACTCATATGCAACCTTGCCAATACGTCTCACCATTCTATAAGGCCCTACATACCTAGGGCTTAATTTCCCTTTCTTACCAAACCAAACCACACCCTTCATGGGTGAAACCTTCAGATACACCCAATCATCCACATTAAACTCAAAATCCCTTCTTCTAGTGTCAGAATAGGACTTTTGACGACTTTGATCCATCTTGAACCTTTATCTAATGATCTTCATCTTCTCTAAAGCATCAAGTACCAAATCCGGTCCCAACAAGGTCATCTCACCTACTTCAAACCAACCAACCGGGGATCTACATCATCTCCCATACAAAGCCTCAAACGGCGCCATCTCAATACTTGAGTGGTAACTATTATTATAGGAAAACTCTATGAGTGGTAGATGAATATCCCAATTTTCTTTAAACTCCAACACAAAAGCCCTTAACATATACTCTAGTGTTTGAGTCGTGCTTTCGGCTTGCCTATCCATTTGAGGATGGAATATGGTTCTCAATTTTACCTTAGTATCGAGGCCCTTTTGAAATGATATCCAAAAGTGAGAAGTGAATTGGGTACCATAATCCTAAATAATAGATAACGGCACACCATACAACCTCACCAACTCCCGAATATACAACTTTCCATAGTCTTCGGTACTATAGGAAGTCTTAACCGGTAGAAAGTGAGCCGACTTAGTCATTCTATCAATAATTACCCAAATCAAATCATGATGCTTCTGGGTATGAGGCAAACCCACTATAAAATCCATATTGACATCTTCCCATTTCCAAGCAGGGATTTCAATGTCTTGGGCTAGGCCACCCATCCTTTGATGTTCAGCCTTCACTTGTTGGCAATTCGGACACGAATCTTGCTATGTTCTTCTTCATGCTACCCCACCAATAGAACTCTTTTAAGTCTCGGTACATTTTTGTCGAACCGGGATGAATGGAGTATGTAGAATTATGAGCCTCCATCAAGATCAAACTCCTTAGGCCATCAACATCCACAACACATAGCAACCCATATCCCCCTAGGAAAAGACCTCTATCTTCTTTTTATTCACCAAATTCTTTAACTCGATAAACATCGGGTCAAGATCTTGCTTTGATTTAACATCCACCACCAAAGAGGATTTAGACCTATTTTGAACAGTCATACCACCATCATCAATACCACACAACTTCACCCCTAATCTAGCCAACCGGTAAACATCTTTCACCAACTCCCTCTTACCTTCATCCACATGGTCCACACTCCCCATATACACTCTACTAAGTGCATCGGCAACCACATTAGCTTTATCCGAATGATAGTGCACACTCATGTCATAGTCCTTAAGGAGTTCTAGCCACCTTTTTTGCCTTAGATTAAGGTCCTTTTGGCTGAACATATATTGAAGACTTTTATGATCGGTATACACATCCACATGCACCCTATAGAGGTAATGCCTCCAAATCTTCAGAGCAAAAACAACGGTCGCCAATTCAAGGTCATGGGTAGGGTAGCTACGCTTATGCACCTTTAATTGTCTAGAAGCATAGACCATAACCTTTCCATTTTGCATTAAGACACAACCTAAACTAATCTTTAAAGCATCACAATAAACTACAAACCCTTCTAATCTTTCTAGTAGAGTCAAAATAGGAGCGGAGGTAAGTCGATCTTTCAATGTCTAGAAACTCTTCTCACATTCATCTATCCATATGAATTTGGCTTTCTTTTGGGTCAATTTCGTCATAGGAGATGATATGGAAGAAAACCCTTCGATGAACCTTCTATAGTACTCGACTAGACCCAAGAAGCTCCTAATGTCTAAAGGAGACAACTGTCTAGGCCAATTCTTGACTGCCACCATTTTTATAGGATCAACCTTTATCCCATCACCGGACACTACGTGACCAAGAAATTCCACCTCCTTCAACTAAAATTCACACTTATTAAATTTTGTAAACAATTTCCTATCCCTCAATGTTTGATGCACAACTATTATCAATGAAAACCACCATAAAAGTATCAAGGTAATGTTTGAACACCCTATTCATCAAGTCCATAAATGCCATCGGTGTATTCGTCAACCCAAAACTCATCACCACAAACTTGAAGTGACCATACCTTATTCAGAAAGCTGTTTTGGGAATGTCACACTCCCTCACCCATAGTTGGTAATAGCCAGATCGAAGGTTGATCTTGGAGAAGTGAGTTGCCCCTTGCAATTGATCAAACAAGTCATCTATTATAGGGATTGGGCGTTTATTCTTAATGGTCATCTTATTTAATTTCCAGTAGTCTATGCACATTCGAAGCGACCCATCCTTCTTTCTCACAAATAACACAGGAGCATACCATGGCGAAATACTTGGTCTTATGAACCCCTTTTCTAACAAGTCTTTTAATTGTTTCTTCAACTCTTTCAATTCTACCAGGGTTATCTAGTAAGGAGGAATAGAGATAGGTTGTGTATCGGGGAGATCTCTACCAAAATCAACTTCCGTTTTGGGAGGGACACCAGGAAGGTCATCGAGAAAGACATTAGGGAACTCATTGACTATGGGAACCGACTCATGAGGAGGACTTTCCGAGTCGACATCCCTAGCCCTCAAAATGTGGTAAATACAACCCTTAGAAATCATTTTTGGGTCTTAACATAGAAATAAACTTACCCTTCACCACCGAATCATGACCCTCCTTTTAATAATGGACTCATTTAGAAATTAGAACTTGACTCGACGAGTCCTACAATCTATGGAAGCATACGATGCATGTAACCAATTCATCCTAAGAATGACATCGAAATCTACCATGTCAATCTTAATAAGATCACAAGGAATAACTTTATGGAAGATAGACATGGGACAACCCCTATAGACCTTTCTAGCAATAACCGACTCACCAATAGGGGTAGACACCAAATAGGGCTCTAATAACATTTCGGGTGACACATCAAACCTATTAGCAAGGAATGGAGTAACAAATGATAAATTTGCACCCGGATCTAATAGTGCATACACATCAAAATCAAAGACCTTTAACATACCGATAATGACATTGGGTGCATCCTCAATCTCTCATTTCCCATGAAAGGAATAAAAACGGTTGGTGCGTTGGACACCTCCTTGGGCTTGTTGACCGTGAGCAATTTGTCCTTGAAGCCTACCACCACCATCTCTAAAATACCTAGCATGGTGGCTCATCTTGCTACACTTAAAGCATGCATTGGAGCAGGCTAAGAATTCCCATTTGTGAGTCCTTCCACACTTCTTGCAAGCGGGGAAAGTTTGAGCAGCAACATTCTCTCTTGGAACCATTGGTTTAGCACCCTTTTCCTTATTGAACCTTGGAGGAGGAGTATTGGTGGAACCTTGTTCCACAAACCGTTGCCCACCTTGGCATTTGCCATTGTTACCATAACTGGACCTTTGAGGGTCAAACCCTCCACCATCCACTCTAGTCTTTTTGAACCCTCTTGATCTCTCTCTCAGCTTCTCTTCTTTAATTTGTTCTACGTAAGTCATTAACCGAGATATGTCCATCTCTTTGACCAACATAGCTATTTTTCACTCCTTGGACACTAAGCTTGAGACACTAGAAATAAACTTGCTCATACTAGCTCTTGGGTCAGAGACTATGAAGGGAGCATACTTTGACAATTTAGTGAATTTGAGAGCATACGACCTCACGCTCAAACTTCCTTGATAGAGGTTGATGAACTCTTGGATTTTGGCTTCCCTTAGCTCTAATAGGAAGAAGCGGTCTAAAAAGGTACATTTGAACTCTTCCCATCCTATCGGCCCCATTTCTTCATCCCTCTCAACAACCCATTGTTCATACCACACTCGAGCCACACCTTTGAGTTGATAGGCCACTAGCTCAGCCTTCTTATTTAGTGGCACATCCATGATAGCCATAATCCGATACACCTCATCAATGAACTCTTTAGGGTCCTCATCTAGTTTAGAACCATCGAACTCGGGCGGATTCATCCTTTGGAAATCCCGAATCCTAGAGGCTAGAGTTTGCATTTAGGGAAAAGTAACACCTTGATTCCATTGGTTGTCTATGACTTGAGTCAACAACGTAATGATATTACAAAACTTGACATGAGTTACCCCTTCCTCATGATGTGGGCATTAGGAACCAGAGGATCTTGGTCCTTATCATCAACCCTTGATCTTGGAGGTGCTCTTCCATGAGTCATTATCTAAAGAACACGAAATGGGTCGTTATTTAAAGGAAAGCTTAGAAACTCTAAGGCACGACATGAATTTGAAAGAAGTGAAAACTTTCCTAAATATCACATAGTCTCCTATTCATAGTTATGACGCGCTTTACAACCATGAACAAGATCCTATTTGATGCGGTATGTTGGACTCCAAGGACCATTCAAAACCTCAGGCTCTGATACAAAGTTTGTCATGACCCAAGCCTAGGACCTAGACGTGACATGATGAATGAGGAACCCTAAAGTACCTCAAACAAGTTTCTTAGCATTCTTTTGGCCTTTCATAGGTAATGACAATAAATAAACAAGCAGAAATCATAATAGTAAATCTTCAACTTACATATATCTAACAATACCTCTAACTTTTAGATTTAATGGGGCTAAGACAAGTCCCTAGCTCACCCTCAATCATAATAGAAATAAATGCTATAGTTAGTGTCTAAAGATCTCAATATATCATAAGTTAGAAAGATAAAGGAGTATTGTTCCTGGAATATGGGAACTCACCAAAAGTAGTCTTCAAACGAAATCTCAACTAGCCACGCGGAGGAGAACGAGGAGGAGCACTAGTCCCTACATGGTGATATCATGTAGGTAAAAGATTATGCATTAGTACTTTGAATATACTAAGTATGTAAGCATGCATGAACATTGAGGAAGTACTAAAACATTTATGTAATATGAAACATAATGCAATGCATGCATAATCAATCATATAGATATCCTTTAAAATATTTATTTTGTGGGAAAATGACCATAACCGACATTTAAGACCATGCAAACTATTACATGGAATCTAACATAACCCTATACGTTGGCTGGGGAGACTACTTGCCTGGTAGACCTCCATCAACTTCATTCATTTCTTTAATTTTAACTTTAAGGGCTTTCATGGATCCATTAGCCTAAGCCTACAAGGGCTGCTATGTTGGCACATAGTTAATGAGACAAGGGGTTTCTACAGGGATTCCATTATCAAATCTCACCTCAATGACCCATTTATTGCTAAGTCAATCCCACAAAATAGTTTAATATTTCAAAATAGTCATAGAATATAGCTTGAGAATTCAAAACATGATATTCGGTAGAATAGCTTATTAAAATATTTGACAATTCAAATATGCAATAATTATACTTATAGCATGAAGAATCCATCATTCATAGCATTTCATCATTCTTTTATTTTATAAGACTTCTTTTTTATCATAGTCATTGCTTTCATAAACATTCATATAGAGTACAAGTTTTTAAGTCAAACTTCATTGAAAATATAGTAAAGCTAGTGTCATGACCCAACCCCGTAGGTCGCGATTGGGGTCCGATCTGGACCCCCCGTATACATAACTATTTGATATAAGAGCTATACACCAGAACCCTAGTGGTTGATAACATTTTCATATACATGTAGCCTCTTTCATTTGTATCTTACAATGAAAGGGCGTGCAAGCCGACAAGGCTGCCATAGCACATTAACAATTATAACACACCATATAGGCACAGATGAAACAAACTTATCAACAACCCACATACATATGTTTACAGACCTCTAAAATATCAAAGGTAACATATGGTAGGACAGGGCCCCCTCCGTACCCATGAATAAACAAAACTATACATCAAGGGTCAGTACCAAAATTTGGACTCCGACACAATGGAGCACTTCCAAATCGTTGAGTGGAAACCCTAAGCTGATGGATCTCTAAAGTAAGTACCTGCACCCGCGGGCATGAAATATAGCCCCCCCAAAGAAAGGGGGTTAGTACGATATATGTACTGAGTATGTAAAGCATAACACACCATAACTGAGACCATAGATGAAACAGGGATGCAAGGGACAAACATAATAATTAACAAATTACTGTACCTACATCTTAGGAAACTTAATCATATAAATCATCATACACTATGCCCGGCCCGCTGTGGAACTCAGTGTCATATTTATTTCATCATAATACCATATCATCATATCTCATGTCATCATCTCTTTCCATCAGGTATATTATTTCATTATGTCATCGTATACGACATTATATCATCGTATACGGCATAATCTTATAGTATATGTCATCATATTATATCCGGTCCACTATGGGGCTCGGAGTCACAAGTGTATCCCCATATTTTCATATGCATGCCTACGTAAAGTATCCGGCCCTTTAGCGAGGGACTCGGTGAAGGAAGTGGTGTAAGTGTATATCATACCATCATCATATATATACATACCGTACCCTTCCTTCTAGGGAGGGACTCGGTGCCATTATCACATGGTAAAATATGCCGAGGAATGTTCAGCCTGATCCATAATTTAAAATAATACCGCAAAACGTACGGCTCGATCAATGTTTTCATCATATCATCAAATATATATATCCGGCCCGGGACTCGGTGAATAACATTATCACGTACGGCATCATCGTATGCTTTAACTTTATCATATACGGTATTTTATCATCATATACTTCATACATATATATATAGCTGGACCGGGACTCGGTGAAGAAGTAGTAAAGTTGCGCTCGATATAATTTCTGGCCTATCATGGGACGCAGAGAAAGAAGGGTTACAACATACACGAGTAGAGTAGTGAGAAACCATATGCAACTAAGTCATCATCTGAGGCTCGATAAAATAGTCAAGTAAACCATCATCTGAAGACCGGGAAGTAATTATTCGAGGTACCCCTTTAGATGTCATTAGGCTCACATCATCTAGGGCCTCAGAGATCACAAACAAGCATCAAGATAATGCCACATAATTTATGCAATCAGAAGCATAGTTTATGCAATCAGAAATACCACATATGCGGTCAGAGACTCAATTTATGCAATCAGAGGCAGAGTTTATGCAATCAAAGACATTGATCATTTCAGAGCCTTTAGGAAGAGAAACTTGTATCTCCCCTTACTATTCAACATCAGGTGGCTTAGGAGTAGTGGTCGAACCACTTTAAGACTCTTAATATTCAAAAGTGCCTACAAGTCACGAGTGATACCCAGAGTTTATAAGGGAGTTACCTTCAAATCCATATCCTACATTACATACAGTCAAGTCTTTCCATAAGTAATAAGAGACAGACTTTACATGTGCTGGTTTTCAATTCCTAGAAGACTTGGAAGGGAGTGACTCAACTATTACTGGAGTTCTAACATCAAGAAGTGAACATGAGTCTGGACTCATACTCAAAGCTTTAGGAATAGAATAACTCTCAAATTTCACATACATAACACTTACATCTAAGACATGTCAAAAGAGAAGAAAGGATAGGCTTTATATACCTGTAGTAGTTCGATTATAGTCCAGCTTGTTTTGTTTCTCCTTCAACCTATTTAACATGAGAGTAATACCAAGATTACTAACTTTTAACTTTCCAGCTTCCCAATCTATACTCAAGTATCTATAGGCACCATTTCCTTGCTCGCCTTTCTCAACTAGTCTGTTGGCTAGTTCCGAAGTTAATGGAAATCGGCTAGCATCTCCCCTATAACTTGCCCTATCTGAACATCTAATTTTAACCTCTAACCTTAGAAGACATATCAAAAACAATAAGAAGCATCCATAAACAATCAAATCACTACCATATAATGCAATACAAGTTCCACACAACTCACCCAAAACTATGACGCCAAAGTAGGGTTTTAGCTCTTTATTTCGCAAAATATTAACCATACAAAATAGAGTATTATGAGGATGCAACCAGCAGCCTATATACTCATATTTAACCATGTTCCATCCCTGAAAAATAGATAAACCACCTCCAAATACAACACCATGCTAACGACAACACTAGCCAAACTTTAACTTGCTAGAATAGCGTCAAAACAGTCCCTACATGACCTGCAACATCCTTCAGCCGTAACGTGCATATTTTAATGTTTCCAACTCATATTTATACACCCACAACATGTTTAAACACTTTACCAAATGTGGGAGAAGGGAATCAAGCCATACTTTACTGAAAATTACCCTCGCAACCTCCTTAACGTGCTGAGAAATTGGTGGGGCTATTTGCTTCACTTCCTTGCTGTCTCAACGAGTAATTTATGCTATTAAATACCGTTATTTAACCATAAAATACCTTAAATAATTAATTCACGAAGAAAAGGTCGGGGGCTTACTTTGAATTAGAGCAACCCATGGCTGCCTTGCTCTTGTTCGCATATGTTTCTCTTTTTTTTTTCTAAGTTTCAGCTCAAGAATCAAGACTTAGTCATCTTACACACATATATGTACTTCCTTAGAAGGTGAAACATGTCATCCTCTAAGGGTGACATGTGTCCAGCCCTTATTGGGCCAACACATCCATGCGGCCACCACCAGGCTGCCACGTGGAAGGTCGGGTCCACCCCCCAAGAAGGTGGGTCACCTACTGCCACGTGTCACTTCCCCATGCTTCCACATGGCGCCTCCTCTTTCTGCCACATATCTCTCTTCTCCCTCTTCGTGGGTTCGTAATCTCGTCTTACTTTAAGAACCCATGTAATCCTTGCTACGTAAGCTCAACTTGCATTCAAGTAGCTTAACTTTGTAAGACTTCCAAGTTGGTAGCTTTCGTAAGTAAGTTGAGTCTTACGACTCATTTCTTGGCCTTCAACTCCTTTCGAATTCTTATAACCCTATTTCCAACCTTCCCTATTATGGAGCATCACATCCTCCCTTTCTTAGAGGTATTTGATAAGTGTGTAAAGAGTAGGGGTCACATGATAATTTTCAAGAAGCTTAAGAACACGTCCCAAGGTACACAAGTACGGGATATAACAGCTAGGTGGGTTTAAATCACTTCAACTTGCAAACATGTATGTAAATGAATATGCATAAATACTTTGAAATCCATTAATTAAAAAACATGCTTTAAACAACCCACCATGAATTTCAAGAATATTTAAAGAGATAAATAGAGAAATTATTTGCAAACTATCAATTCATACATATGAAATCATGTTGTATCAAAATAGACCAATAATCTTTAATTTAAGCATGATTCATGCTATTAAGTAAAAATAAGAATTACCCATAAGAAAATATTACTTGAAATCATGAGATTTCATTGAAAGAGTTGTGTACTACATGGGTGGAAGAACTCATAGATAAATACCCACATAACTTAGAGTAAAGCTTAAAATAAATAAATATAATTTATCATATAATCAAAATACTTTTGGCATGAGAGTGAAAGTAATACTCTCATTGAAGCCTTACATACCTGATATCCGAAGTGTTACTCAGAATCAAAGAACTTAATAAACACTCTTGAATTCTAGCATTTTCTCTTCGTTGGAGCATTTTGTGTACTACCCGGAGTATATGAATTACCGAAATAGTATTTCTACACTACTAAGAAGTAAAACTATATTTTGAGAATGGGAAAAGGAGGTATAAAGAGAAGAGTTACTTGAGAAAGCTTGATGAATAAAATGATGAAATAAGGTGGGTATTTATAGGTGTGAAGGAGGGACCTAACAATAATTAAAATAATTATAAAGAAAATTTTGAAAATTTAATGAAAGATTGTGATGTCATGGGTAATTTCAAATGGAGGACTATTGATGTCATAGGTGATGTCAAATGGATCTAGATCTTTCCATGGTTGGTTAGAGGAACCTTCTTTTAACAGAATACCCCTTTTCAGAGATGCGTTTGAAAAATATAACTTCCTCATTAGGATTTGGCGTCTCATATGAATTGTTGCTATAGAAATCTACTTTTATGTCGTTCAAGAATCAACCGATTTGGAGCATCCTACAGTGAGATATGACTTTTCATCTACAAACACTCCATTTCATCACAACACAAATCTTGCAACAATTAATTTATTTGACCTTCTTAACCTCAGAAACTTAAAATATGGCCTCACCAAAGTTTTATATAATAATGTTTGAGTTATTTAGAAATTCTAATCACCTAATTTGGACCATCCTATTAAAAGTTATGCCCAAATTACAGAATTATTTTCATTGAGAATTGGAACATTATATACAACGTTTTTAGGGGGTGTTATAACAGACAACTAAGACAATGTGAGCTATTACATTGAATTCGATGACTCCTGCATCGAGATAGGCTGATGAATCTTGCATCGAAATAGGTTAGGCTACCTTTCCAGGGCATACTCCAAAAGTAACTACTTAACTAGGCTATGTGGATCCACTAGCTAGGCTATGAAGGCAAACTACATGGGTAACGTAGTTTGGGACTTTAGGTTGCTTCTAGGATTCTCTTGGGTAACTAATTGTGTTACCAGACTGAACCCCACTTAGAATCCCTCAGTGCTTAGTTAATATCCCAATGAAAACTCATAAACATGATCATAACATAGTAGGGAAAGATAGTAACTACCTATCAATCCATCTTTAAAACATATTAGGAATAACTCATCTACTTGGTGATTCATAAGAATCCATAACTTCGGTGAGAATTTTCCTTATCACCATCTTTAAAACATCTTTTGATCTTAACTTTGATCATCATCATAAATTTAATTTTAGAATCATGAATCTCAACTTTAACTCATATAAAACTTTTATTAAAAATCATTTAACTCATGATCAACTCATAAACTCATCTTAACTTCATAATCATATTTTGAAAATATAGCTTTATGCATGGGCATCTATAATTCAACTTGAAATCATGCAATTCATATTAGAACATGAATATAAAGATCATTCATAACATTTAAAAAGAAAATTAAACCACCCCAATGCAATTCGTCAAAACTAGGGTTCATAATTAATTAAAAATTAAATGAAAACTTGAAGAATCTTTGGGACTTCATGGGTGAAAAGATACCATGAACAAACCCCACATACCTTGCTAAAATTCACTAAGAATTGAAGAAGAAATCTTATAGCAATCTGGAAACCCTAGATTTAGCTTGAAGAGGAAACTTTGAGAGACTTTGTTCTTGCCTTAGAAAATTTTAGGAGAATGAATTGAATAGGAGGGGAATCCGAAGAATTGAATATTTATAGACTTTGAACTTGTCCATAAAAGTGTCTAGGTTTATTGAACTGAACTTGGGAAAAGACATAATTGCCCTTCATTAAAATATGAAAGTTAACCCTACAGATCCTTTTCTATGGGTCGTCTTAGTAAAGAGAAAGACTCGTCTTGCAGGTCTGAGAAAAGGTCTGAAATTTGAGTCTCTGAAGTTTTGGAATGGGTAAGGTTTACAACCCATCATCTTATCTATGGTTCATCCTGTTGACTCGTCCTGTAGGTCCCAAAAACCTACAAAATTTGAGAGTATCAGGACTTTGGTTATAAGTCATTTCTACAATTCATAATATTTCATACGGGTCATCCTGTCAAGTCGTAGACTTGAACTCGAGGGACCCTTGAAACTTGTCTTTGAAGTCTTCCTACGAGCTGTGTCTATAGGTCATCTGGGTGAGAACGGGTCATAACAGTGGGTCATAGGATATCCCTTTAAGGTTGGTCATGAATAACAATAACGACTCCCTCCACGATTCATTTCTATGGGTTGTGTAAACTTCTATAGCTCGTAGAGATAGTAGTAAATTTAGGTCCAGTTCAAGATTTGAGAATTTTCTCCTTGGTTTTGACTTTTTGATTTGCGGGGTCTTATAATATCTCTCCCTTGAAAGCATTCTTCCTCAAATGGGATTAACTTATCATTAGAAGGATACGAAAAGGGGAATATCAACCAAACATAAACATAATGACATCTTATAATGCATGGAATATGAAAACTTCAACTTAACATAAAACCATGACTTAAAAATTGACATTTTCATGAACATGCATGCATATGAATAGCATAGGAAGAACTGAATACGTAGGAGTTCAATTAGCTTGAATAGGAACAACTTACTACATTAGGATTGAGTAGAGGGAAAGAGGTATGGGTATTGTTTCATCGTATTTGCCTCCACCTCCCAATTAGCATTTTCTATTTGTTGATTTCTCCATAACAGTTTGATGGACACAACTTCTTCGTTTCTTAACTTCTAAACTTGCCAGTCTAAGATTTCTATCGGAACTTCCTCATAAGTCAAATTCTCCTCAACACTTACATCTTTCAAGGGCATAATGGAATTTGAATCTCCCACGAACTTCCTCAACATAGACACATGAAACACCGTGTGAACCATAGCTGACTCAAATGGCAAATCTAACTCATAAGCCGCTCTGCCAATATGTCTCAATATTTTGTAAGGTCGAACGTGTCTAGGACTCAATTTCCCTTTCTTACCAAAATGCATTACACCCTTCATGGGTGAAACCTTTAAATAGACCCAATCATCCACTTCAAATTTAAGATCTCTTTTCTTAACATTGGAATAGGACTTTTGATGACTTTGAGCCATCTTCAACCTCTCCCTTATGAGTCTTACCTTCTCCATGGCATCGATAACCAAATCTGGACCAATAAAGGCCATCTCACAAACTTCTAACCATTCCACCGGGGATCTACATCTCCTTTCATACAATGCTTCGAAATAAGCCATTTGGATTCAAGAGTGATAACTATTATTATAGGCAAACCCAATCAATGGCAAATGTTCATCCCAACTTCCTTTAAAATCAATAACAAACACCCTTAACATATCCTCTAAAGTTTGGATCATTTTTTCGTCTTGACCGTTGGTTTGAGGATGAAAAGTGGTACTTAACTTCACCTTTGTACCGAGACCTTTTTGAAACAACTTCCAAAAATATGAAGTGAATTATGTACCTAGATCCGATATAATGGAAAAGGGCACACTATGAAGTCATACTAACTCACAAACATACAAGTTAGCATAATATTTGACACCATAGGATGTCTTAACTGGTAGAAAATGAGCTGACTTGGTCATCCGATTTACAATTACCCAAATGGAATCATGTTTCTTCTTAGTACAAGGCAAACTTGTTATGAAATTCATATTCACATCTTCCCACTTCCAAGTAGGAATCTCAATGTCTTGGGCTAGACCTCCTGGTCTTTGATTCTCCACTTATTTGGACACGTAGATACAAACTCTGCTTTGTCCTTCTTCATACCATTCCACCAATACACTTTTCTCAATTCATGGTACATTTTGGTGGAACCCATATGAATTGAGTATTGGGAACTATGGGCCTCATTCAATATCAACTCTCTCAATCCATCAAAGTTAGGTATATAAAATGACCTTGGTAACGTAGCACACCATCTCACCTTTGGGAGAAAGCCACAATGACTTTTTCGGCAACCAATTTCTTTAATTCAACCAACATTGGATCTTGGTCTTGCTTGGCCTTCACATCTTCTACAAGAGATAATTCCAAACCATTATGAATGAGAACACCTCCATCATTGGAATCCACCAAATGTACCCCTAAACATGCCAACCTATGAACATCTTTAATCAATTATTTTTTATCTTCTTCAACATGTACCACACTACTCATGGAAAATCTACTTAGTGCATCGACAACCATATTTGCCTTGCCAGATGATACAACATGCTCATATCATAATCTTTCATCAACTCAAGCCATCTCTTTTGCCGAAGGTTCAAGTCTTTTTGCTTAAACACATATTGTAAACTCTTATGATCAGTGAACACATCTACATGCACACCATAAAGGTAGTGTCTCCCAATCTTCAAGGGAAACACAACCGCCACTAGTTCAAGATTATGGATTGGATAGTTCCGTTCATGCACCTTAAGTAGACTAGAAGCATAGGTTGTTACCTTACCATGTTGAATCAATACACAACCAAGACCAACCCTTGATGCATCATAATATACCATGAAACCATCGGACCCTTTCGATAAGGTCAAGATAAGAGCGGTAGTGAGATGATCCTTCAACTCTTGAAAAATCTTTTCACCTACTTCTGATCATTGAAACTTCACTTTTTTGAGTCAACTTGTTCAAAAGTGATGAGATAAATAAAAAACCTTCCACAAATCTCCTATAGTATCCGGCTAGGCCCAAGAAACTCCTAATATCCGAAGGAGATAATGGTCCAGTCCACTTCTTAACCACTTCGGTTTTCTTAGGATCAACCATAATCCCTTCATCGGATACAATGTGACTAAGGAAGTCCACCTCGCTTAACTAAAACTCACATTTGTTGAAATTTGCAAATAGTTGTTTGTCTCTTAGAGTTTGCAACACAATCCTCAAGTAACTTGCATGTTTCTCCTCATTTCGAGAGTAAATGAAAATGTCATCGATGAATACAATCATGAACATATCTAGGTATTGCTTGAACACCCTATTCATTAAGTCCATAAAAGCCTCGGAATTATTGGTCAAACCAAATGACATGACTAGAAACTCATAATGGCCATACCTCATCCAAAATGCCATTTTGGGAATGTCGCACTCCCTCACCCTCAATTGGTGATAACTGGAACGAAGGTCTATTTTGGAGAAGTAACTTGCCCCTTGCAATTGACCAAACAAGTCATCTATTCTTGGAATTGGATACTTATTCTTGATGGTTACCTTATTTAATTGTCGATAATCAATGCACATACGTAGTGAACTATCCTTCTTTCTAACAAACAATACGGGAGCATCCTATGGAGAAATATTTAGCCTAATGAACCCCTTATATAATAAGTCCTTTAATTGATCCTTCAACTTCTTTAATTCCATCGAAGCCATCCGGTAAGGAGGAATAGAAATAGGTTGGGTATTCGAAAAAAGGTCTATACCAAAATCAATCTCTCTTTTGGGAGGGACATCAGAAAAATCATCAAGAAACACATCCAAAAACTTGTTTAAAATAGGGACCAACTCTAGGGTTTGGGATTTAGAATTCTCATCCATAACCCTTACAAGATGATAAATACAACTCTTGGAAATTATCTCCCGAGCTTTAAGGCATGAAATGAATTGACCTTTAAACACAAAGTTACTACCATTCCATTCTAAGAATGACTCATTTGGGAATTAAAACTTTACCACTCGGGTTCTATAATTAATAGAAGTATAACATACATATAGCCAATCCATACCAAGGATAACATCAAAATCGGTCATCTCAAGCTCAACTAGGTCACATGGGGTAACATTATGGAAAACCGTAACTGGACAACTTCTATAGACTCTTTTAGTTACAATCAACTTATGTACGGGAGTATAAACGGAGAAAGGCTCTAACAATGTCTTGGGACTATCATCAAACCTCATGTCCATATAAGGGGAAACAAAATACAAATTTGCACTCGGATCAAACAAAGCATAAATATCATAGTGAAAGATCTGTAACCTACCGATAAAAACATCAGGAGTCTCCTCCACCTCTTGCCTACCATGGAGGGCATAGAACTTATATTTGCATTTACCACCCTTTTTTTACACATGGACACCTTGAGAAACTTAACCTTTAGGACGACCATCTTTGACCTTGATTTTCTTAGCATGATGACCCCACTTATCACACCAGTAGCACACATTCAACCCGGCTAGACATTCACCCTTGTGGTTCCTACCACACTTCTTGCATGCGGGAGTAACTTGGCCTATAAGAGCACCTCCTTGAGGTTTAGGGTTGGGCACCCTATCTTTGTCAAACCTTGGAGTAGTAGCATTAGAAAACCCTTGTCCGGAGTACTTTCGGCAAAAAACGAGGACGTCCACCACTTTCGAACTTAGCATGAGAGAATTCAATATCATCGGTCCTTGGCCTCTTGACTCCCTATTCTTTACCTTTAGCTTCTCACTTTCTACTTACCGCATAGGTCGTGAATCTAGATATATCCATATCCCGGATCAACATCGCCATTTTACATTATATTGCAACCATGTCCGACACACCCGATATGAACTTGCTCATACGAGCTCTTGAGTTGGAAAAAATGAATGGAGTATATTTTGATAACTGAGCAAACTCAAGGGCATACTCCCTCACATTCATACAACCTTGCTTAAGGTTGATAAACTCTTGTACCTTAGCCTCCCTCAACTCTAGTGGGAAAAAGCGATCAAGAAATACCCCTTTGAACTCCTCCCAAGTCACGGGCTTCGCCTCTTTAGGACTCTCACCTTTCCATTAATCAAAATAAATTTAAGCAACTTCCCTCAATTGGTATATAGCCAACTCCGCTCTTTCAACTGTGCTAATCCTCATAATGTCAACAATTTTATGGATGCTATCGGTAAACTCCTGGGATCCTCAACAACTTTAGAACTCCAAAAATCTGGAGGATTTATCCTCATAAAATTGTAAACTCTTGTTGCCACCGTACTAGCATTTGGATTCACGGGAGCAACCATCTCACTATTTACTTGAGCCGTAATGTCTTGAGCAAATACTTGAAAAGCCGCTCGGAACTTGTCATTGGAAACTTGATCGTTCAAAGGATCATTTGGAGCTTGTTGCTCCTCTTCAACCACATTTCTTCTAGCGGGGTATCTTCATGGAGGCATATTCTGAAAAATTCAAAGAACAAGCATCAGAGGGAAAAGACTTCACCACTCTACTGTATGACATAGATCATGGAAGAAGTGAGACTTTTCCTAAGATGTTTTGCAGCCTCCTATTCATGGATGTGGCGCGTTTCACACCAATAAATAAGACTCTACTTAATACTTCATGTTAGACTCCCTAGGACTCTTCTAAACCTTGTACTCTAATACCAAGTTTGTCACGATCGGACCTAGGGCCTAGTCGTAATACGACAATCAGAATTCGAGGGATCCCAATAACAATCCATCTTAGAATATATCACATACATAAGGTAAGCAAAAGTAATCATTAAATGGGAAATGGGACTAAGAGAAATGAATTCTATAAACATCCAATTCAGACTACACCAATGATTATCATCTAAACATGCCTCTAGTCTATTCTTTGACAGGGGCTTATGAAAAGCTCCTAGCTCACCCTAATAATAGAAGACAGTGAAAAACAATAGTAATATGAATAAAAGTCCTGTCCTCGATAGAATGAGCACTCACCAATGTCTTTGAAGTCTAAAGAAATCTCTAAACATGAGTAGGATGATCATGAATGTCGTCCATCCCTACATTATGAGACAATATAGGCAAAATATGTATTAGTACGTCTGAATGTACTAAGTATGTGAGGTATGCATGAACAAGTAAAAGAACATAATCAATATGCCATAAGATGCATGAATAATCATAATGAATATGAGTAAATCTTAAAAGCAATTTAAAACATAAGAAACTCATGGTCAATGCATATCATAAGAACTTCATCATAAAATCATAAATTGACATCTCATACTTAACTCCAACTTATGTGGGATAGGACCTTTAACTGACAACTAAGACCATGCGAGCTATTACATGGAATCCAATGACTCCTACATCAAGACAGGCTGATGACTCTTACATCAAAACAGGGGAGGATACCTTGCCAGGGCATACTCCCAAAGTAACTACTCAAATGTGCTATGTGAATCCACTAGCTAGGCCATAAAGTCAACCTACGTGGGCAATATAGTTTGGGACTTTAGGTTGCTACTAGGATTCTCTTGGGCAACTAACTGCGTCACTGGACCGAACATCACCTAGAAGCCCTCTTAGTGCTTAGTCAATATCCCAAAGGAAACTTATAAACATGATCACAATATAGAAGGGAAAGATTCTAACTGCCTATCAATCCATCTTTAAAATATATTAGGAATAGCTCATCAACTTGGTGATTCATAAGAATCTATAACTTTGGTGAGAATTATCCTTATCACTATCTTTAAAATATCTTTTGATCTTAACTCTGGTCATCATGATAACTTTAACTTTAGAATCATGAATCTCAAATTTAACTCATACAAAACTTTCGTTGAAAATAATTTAACTCATGATCAACTCATAAACTTATCCTAACTTCATAATCAGAGCTTGAAAATATAACTCTATGCATGGGCATCCATAATTTAACTTGAAGTTATGCCATTCATATGAGAACATGCATATATAGATCATTGATAATATTTAAAAATGAAATCAAATCAACCCAATGCAATTCATCAAAACTAGGGTTCATAATTAATTGATGATTGAATGAAAACTTGAGGAATCTTTGAGACTTCATCGGTGAAAAGAGCCCATGAATTAATCCCCACATACCTTGCTAAAATTCACTAAGAATTGAAGAAGAAACCTTATAGAAATCTGAAAACCCTAGCTTTAGCTTGAAGAGGAAACCTTGAGAGACTTTATTTTTGCCTTAGAAAATTTTAGGAGAATGAATTAAATATGAGGGGAATTTGAGAATTGAATATTTATAGACTTTGAATTTGGCCATAAAATTATCTAGGTTTATTGAACCGAACTTGAAAAAAGACATAATTGCTCTTCATTAAAATCTGAAAGTTAACCCTATGGATCCCTTTCTATGGGTCGTCTTAGTAATTACGAGTCATTTAAATGAGTCATCCTGCAGGTCTGAGAACAGGTCTGAAATTCGAGTCTTTGAAGTTTTGAAATGGGTAAGGTTTACGGTCCGTCATCTTGTTTATGGTTTTTCTTGTTGCCTTTTCCTGCAGGTCCCATAAACCTGCAAATTTGAGAGTCTCAGAACTTCGGCTATGATTTATTTCTATGACTCGTAATGGTTCTTATGGGTCATCCTATCAAGTCGTATACTTGACCTCGAGGGACCCTTGAAACTTGGCTCTGAAGTCACCCTACGAGCTATATCTATGGATCATCTGGGTGAGAACAGGTCGTAACAGTAAGTTGTAGGACTTCTTTTGAGGTTGTTCATAACTAACAATATCTACTCTCTTTACGACTGATTTTTATGGGTCATGTAAACTTCTACGGCTTGTAGAGACAGTTGTAAATTTGGGTTCAGTTCAAGATTTGAGAATTTTCTACTTGGTTTCGACTTTTTGATTTGCGGAGTCTTACATTCTAAGAATGGACTGGTTATCTCCTCAGCATGCAGTTTTGGATTGCTATGCCAAGATCATTATCTTATACATGCCTGGTATTCCTCTAATTTTATGGCAGGGTGCTTATAGCCGCACACCCATAGGTATTATATCTTTTATGAGAGTTAATAGTTGGTTTCCTCTAGGTGTCTAGCTTATTTAGCATATGATCGAGATATATCTAGTGAGGCTCCCTCTGTTGATTCTGTTCCTTTAGTTCAAGATTTTATTGATGTGTTTCCTACCGACCTACCTCCAGAGAGAGATATTGACTTTTCTATAGATTAGGAGCTAGACATTATTCCCATCTCAGTCCTACCTTATCGAATGGCTCTCCTAGAGCTCTGAGAGGCTAGTATACAACTTGAGGACCTCTTAGGTAAGTGTTTCATCTATTCAAGTTTATTTTTTGGGGGTGCTCCTATCCTATTTGTTAATAAAAAGGATGGGACTATGTGGATATCAATTATAGGTAGTTGAACAAGGTGATAGTGAAGAACCTTTACCCATGCCCCGCATTGATGACCTATTTGACCAACTACAAGGTGCCACCATGTTTTCAAAGATTGATCTAAGATCCAACTACCATCAACAGAGGATTAGGGCTGCAAATATCCCTAGCACTGCCTTTCGGACTCGCTATGGCCACTATGAGTTTCTTGTAATGTCATTTGGGCTTACTAATGGCCCTACGACTTTATGTATTTGATGAACTGAGTATTCAGGACCTATCTTGATTCCTTCATGATTGTGTTCATCGATGACATATTAGTGTACTCGCGGAGTAGAGAAGAGCATGCGCAACATTTGAGGATCATGTTATAGACTTTGAGAGATCAACAACATTATGCTAAGTTCTTAAAGTGCAAGTTTTGGTTGGAGTCTATTCCATTTCTTGGACACATTGTCCAAGGAGGAAATCATGGTAGATCCGGTGAATATTGAGACCATTCATAGCTGGACAAGGCACACATCTATCAAAGAGGTTCAGAGTTTCATCAGATTGCCTGGTTAGTATAGACACTTCAACAAGGGTTTCTCTACCATTGAATCCCTATTGACCTATCAGGATATCCCATTTGTATAGTTTGAGGAGTATGAGTCAAACTTTTGGAGGCTTAATGAGTTGCTTACCATCACTCCTATCCTGACTCTTTCGGTTGAGGGCAAGGGCTTTACAGTGTATTGTGATGTATCCGGTATTGGTCTAGGGTGTGTTTTGATGTAGCAAGGCCAGGTTATTTCATATGCTTTTAGGCAGTTAGGAGCACATGAGCGCAACTACCTCACTCATGATCTACAGGTGGCGCGATAGTTTTTCGCTCTCAAGATATAGAGGCACTACTTGTATGGGGTCCATTATGAGATATATATATATATAGATAGATTATTGCAACCTACAATACATCATGATTTAGAGGTATCTTAATTATAGACAACAATATTGGATTGAGCTTTTAGCGGACCATGATCTCTCTATTCTCTACCATCCGCGCAAGGAGAATGTGGTAGAAGATTCCTTGAGCTGGAAGGCAAGGAGTATGGGTAGCCTAGCTTATTTTTATGCTGTGGAGGGACCCCTAGCTTTGGACGTCCAGTCCTTAGCTAACAGGATGGTTAGATTGGGTATTTTAGACTCCTAGCGGATATTGGCCTTTGTAGGGGCTCAGTCTTCTCTACTTGATCAGATTTGTGCCTGATATTTTGAGGATGAGTCATTGACAAAGCTTAGGGACCAAGAATTGCAGGGTAAGGGTGTCCAGGTATCTATTGATTCAGATGGGGTGTTCCTATTTAATGGTTGTCTATGTATTTCTAGAGTGGGAGGTTTGACTCAGTTGATCCTTCGTGAGGCCCATGATTCCATATATTCTAATCTATTTAGGAACCTTGAAGATGTATCATGATTTGAGGCAGTACTACTAGTAGTACGGTATGAGGAGGGATATTGCTGACTATATGTCCCCTTATTTGAGTTGCCAGTAGGTGAAGGCCGAGCACCAAAGGCTTGGGAAGAGTTTCTGAGATTTCCTATTCCCAAGTGGAAATAGGAGCATATCACCATAGACTTCATGGTGGGATTTCCTCGAACCTCCATGTGTATTGATAGCATTTAGGTTATCATTGATTGATTGACCAAGTCCACTCACTTCCTCTCAATTCGGTCTACATCAGTGCAGAACGGTTAACTCATCTTTATATTCAGGAGGTAGTCCATCTTCATGGGGTGTAGTGTCCATTATATTAGACCGAGGGTCTCTATTTACTTCTAGCTTCTAGAGGGCTTTTCTGAGAGAGTTGGGAACCCGGGTTGATCTCAGTACTTCTTTCCACCCTTAAACCGATGGTCAGTAAGAGTGTAGTATTCAAGTCTTGAAGGATATGTTATAGTCCTATGTATTAGGGTTTGAAGGGTCAGTGGGATCAGGTTTTTCCTTTGGAAAAGTTTGCGTACAACAATAATTACCACTCGTATATCCAAATAGCCCCATTAGAGGCCTTGTATGGTAGGTGTTGTCTCTCTCTGGTTTTTTTTTATTTTTATTTTTTTTATTTTTTATTTTTATGGGAATAGACCCTACACGAGGCTCCCACCTCTCGTGCACAGTCAGGGGTTGAGCAACACCCCCAAGCCTTAACATAAATAATCAAAATAAAATACAAGGAGGGGGACATAAACCTTACCTCCGATCCTATGGTGGTTCATAAGTCGGCTAACCTATTAAGGTCGGCTAACTCATCCCCGATACAAAAAAGAGACTAACTATAACTAGAAAGCATTAAACCTGTGAGAGGACTCCTCTCGGTACAAATCAACTAAGAAAGCATAAATGAGGGAGACTCTCCCCTTCCATGAGAATACAAGAAAGTAGCCTACACTAGTCCTATTCAATTATGCTATGACTCAGGCATAGCTACATTGAGAAAGAACAAGTATACGAACCTTCTATCTCGCATGGGTTGGGGAAATTCTTTTCATCTTTGCTCTTTTTAGACATGTCGTACCAAGTAGGTCCAAGGAAAGTTGCAGCAACAACAATCGTAGCTAAGGGGGATGAAATGATAGGAAGTAAATGTAGCCATAGCAGCCAGCTTGCTTGGGATTGTAGTTAAGGAAGCTGAGGGACAAAATAAGTGTAATATGCATTTTGTATGTGGTGCAGCCCTGACTTGAGTAGCTGGTTGGATGGTTCCAGTGTTGTCTACTGATCCGGGGGGTACCTGCATATCCACAAATAAGCCAAGCAAGAGTTCTAATGCAGCCTTGGCTTAGATGTTTGACTGAAGGTGCCTTGGACTTTGGAAGGGGCCATTATTGCTGTTCAATGTGCCTGCATAGCAGCAAGTAAACAAACAGAGAGTTGTGTTTGTTGGAGCTCCATCTTCTTGTCTTCTCATTAATGAGAGCAGTCAAGGAGTCCCAAAGGACTTGGATGAAAGGGGGCTGCTATAGGTGTTGGATGAATACAGCAGGTATGCATGGATAGTTGGTGGGATTAGGAAAGGCCCTTGCAGTAGTGGCTGTTATGTCCCTTTGTCTGTGACTTTGTTTACCTGCATAGACAAGCAAACAAAGAACCAAACAAGTGTGATAGTAGTGGGGGTTGTTGCAAACCTGTAGGCTACTTCTTGTTGCCTCCAATGGAGAGATGAGCAGCTCCTTTGAAGGTATCTTATGTGCCTGCACATAACAATTAAGAAAGCAAGGAGATTCAAGAATTTTGGGATGCAATGGGGCTGCTGCAGGTGTTGCAGGGATGGAATATATATGGGTGTAGGGCTGGTGTGTTGGTGAGGTCCTATCTTGGAATGCTGTAGTCTCTATGTTGATGCATTTCATTTGCCCAGGTTCCCCAGCAGTTGTTGTACCTGCACAAAAAACATCACAGAAAAACAAATATCCAACCAGACAGGGTCCTTGTGCAGGGGGCTTTCTATTTGATTTGATGGTTGTATCTGTGTTGTCTTTTCTGTAGTTGTTGTTAGTGCATGTTGATGAGTCAATCCAGCAACCTGCAACAATACAACAAACAACCAAAGGCAAAAAGGAACTTGCACCAGTTAGCAAATAGGAAAGGACCTCCAAAAGAGCTTTGGGTTTCAACGTCGCTCGACTAACGTCTCCAATTATCCGATTGAGTTGAAACTTCTTGGGGTATACACAAACAACCCTTTCTTTAGTTCTGCAAGATTTGGAAGCTTTTTGCACAAGTTGGAAAAAAGGCACCCTCTTTAGGCCTAAGGCAGCTGACTTTTTCAAGGTCGCTCGCCTAACGTCTCCAATTGTCTGTTTGTGTTGAAACTTCTTGGACCTTGTCAAAATAATATATACTGCACTCCTACAAAGTTTGGATGCCTTGGTGTAGGTCCTCAGGTTGCAAAACACCCTGCACATCTGATTCTGCTGTATTTTGGTCATAGTCTGCTGTAGGTTCTTGGTTATCACCATATTCTGTTGTATATTGCTGTAGGGGATGTAGCTCTGGTGTTTAAGAGATGGTGCCTTGCAGTTTGGAATGTTCCATTGCTGATGTATTATGTGCCTGCATACCAAGAAATAACCACACAAGGAATTCCAAGTATCTTGGATATTATTGGGCTGATGCAAGTAATAAAGGGTGGAATCTGGCATGTTTGAATTGTTGTTGGGGGCTGGTGAGTCTCTTGCATGTCTAGCATTTGTCTCCCTTTGTTTGGATATCTGTGGACCTGTACAAACAAGTAGCCAAAGACCCACACAAATGTGGGGGAAGTATAGGCTGCTGCAAACCTGTAGCCAGCTAGTGGAATTGTTCAGTTGTATGTTGTTGCAAGCTATCTTCAGGAGGAGGTCATTACTCATGATCAGCTCCTTAGGGTACCTGCACCTACATACAAAAACAAAGACAAAGCAAAGAAAAGAAAAGACCTCAAACAGTTCTTTGGAGCTAGTTAGCTTTAAATCGGTTAATTTTTTCAAAGTCGCTCGACTAACGTCTCCAATTATCCGATTGAGGTAAAAATTCTTAGGCTTTGCAATTACTATATTTTCTATGTTCCTGCAACATTTGGAGGTCTTTTGGACAAGATAGAAGCTCCAAATTGTGAAGTGCACCATTGGGAGGCTTAAGTCGACTAACATTTTCAAGGTCGCTCGACTAACGTCTCCAATTATCCGTTGGAGATGAAACTTCTTTGGTTGTGCAAATATAGTATTTTATGTATCCCTGCAAAGTTTGGAGGTCATTTGGACAAGTTGGAAGCTCCAAGTTGTGAAGTGCTCCATTTGGGGACTTAAGTCGGTTGACTTTTTCAAGGTCGCTCGACTAACGTCTCCAATTATCCGTTTGAGCTGAGACTTCTTGGGCTTTTCCCCTACTATATTTGCTGTGATCCTGTGCAATATGGATTCCTTTTGATGTTGCATGGTGCTTTTGTTTGTTGTTGCAGTTGTGGCATGTGCAGGAATTCTGAGTGCCTGACCTTTGTTGTTGTTGTTGAATTGCTTGTTTGTGCAGGTGTTGTATGACTGCTGAGTCTCTAAGGCAAGTCCAACCTTGGAACAGCTGTGGTAAATTTCCAGTATACACCTGACTGGCCCTCCACTAGTTGGATGATATGGTGCCTGTGTATTTATACCTACAAGGCCAAAAAGGAGAAAGACAAAGAAGAAAGGTTCTATTCTAATCCTAACCTATAAAATAAGATTGGTTATTTTAAGAAGGCATAAGCCAAGGGAGGTGTTCCCTTTTACCATGGTCCTAACTATAGAACCTTCAAATTGATTATTACTATGCATAGCAATAAGTAATTTGAATAGTAAGTTGGACCAAGGAGGCTGACAAGGTCATGGTGGCTTCTTGATTCTCTTAAGCCTTCTTCTTCTGAAGTTGGCCATTTCCAGTTTGTCAAGCTCAAAGTAAGCTCTTGCCTCTTTGGGAAGCTCTTGTTTATTGAGATATATCTGTGGAGTAGTGCATTTGTGGCTATGTTTGGACAAAACATCAGCTGTAAAATTGGATTCTCTGTAAGTGTGGCTGCATTTGAAAACCTGGAATTGATGACTGATGTCCTGCAGCTGTTGGAGTTGTGTTCTGACAGTCCAAGGTGGTTGAGCTAGGTGTTTTATCCATCTGATTACTAGCTCAGAGTCCACTTTAAGGATCACTTTAGTATATCCTAATTGGAGACACCAAGTCAAACCAAAGATGGCTGCCAATATTTCAGATTGGTTGTTTGTACCTTCTCCAAAAGGGGTTGAGAAAGCAAAGAGAAGATCTCCTTGATTGTTCCTTAGCAATCCTCCCCCTCCTATTTTTCCAGGGTTGTGAAGTGCACTACCATCAGTGTTCAGCTTCACCATGTGAGCTGAAGGTTTCCTCCAGTAGACAGTACTAACATTAACTTCATTAGTATATTTTTCCACAAGAAGGACCAGTTCCTTCCATCTATTTGGCCAGCTGATATAGGAGTAGGTAGTGCTTAGAAGGTTGAAGTTATCCTTGAAGACTGAGTAGATCACTCTAGTAATATTGGACTGCTTCCCTCCATATTTGACGGCACATCTATTTTTCCATAGGTTCCAACATATGAAGATTGGAGTTGCTTGTAGGATAAGTTTATGGACCTCATTACTGTAATTACTGGACCACCACCTCATCATCAGGTTTCTAAGGGGTGTGTATTCTTTACTAATACCCAGAGAATCAGAAAATACACTCCAAACCTTCCTGGCAAAGTTTCCAGAAACAAATATATGGTCAATGGTATCCAAACCAGCTCTATGGCAACAGTAACATTGGGCTGGGGCTTCTCCAAAGCTGATAAGTTTTTCATTAGTAGGTAGTTTCCCTCTAAGTGCTCTCCAGAGTAGGAAGGAACACTTAAAAGGAATGTGTTTGTGCCATGTTTGAGAGTTAATTCTTGTCTTACTCCTTTTGTCCCTGATAAGTTCCCAGGCAGAAGAACAACTAAATTCCCCACTGCTATTAGGCTTCCAAGAGGCCTGATCAAGTTTGTGGGGCTGATAGTTGATGTTACTTGCCAGGATGCTAGGTACAAACTGAGGAGGTGCTTTCTGAGAGACCAGTTCTGTATTCCATTGACGATTAATCATGAAAGAAGACACCATAGTATTGTTCTGTCTACTACTGGCTGACCTAAAATTAGCTAAGGGGCCAACTCCCAACCAATTATCCCACCAAAAGAGGCAAGAACCAGACTGTATCTGCCATTGGATATGAGGCTCAACATTGTGCTTGTTCTTCATGAGGTGCTTCCATATCAGAGACTGTCCTGTGTGCCATTTTTTGGTTATAGGATTTGACCTCTGACAGTACTTAGCTTTGAGGAACTCACTCCATAAGGAATTCTTAGTTCTGAATATCCACCATTGTTTGTATTGGAAAGACTTGGCAACATCTGATATTAGTTGAATAGGCTCTTTGCAGGCTAAGGATTCGCAGCTTCCAGATAGAAGCAGACCAGGTCACTCCAATACCACCCTCTTCATAGGGATAACTCAGATTCTTCCAAGAAGACCAATGATATTTCCTCCTTTCATTCTTCCACCCCCAGAAGAAATTGGCTGTGATGCTTTGAATTTGCTTGATAGTGGTTGCAGGAGGTGAACTAGCAGATAACAAGTGAATAGGAAGTGCTTGGATGACATGCTTAATCAAAGTAACTCTTCCTCCATAACTAATTAATTTTGCCTGCCATCCAGCTATCCTAGCCACAACTTTAGCTATAAGCTCAGAATAATAGATGATCCTCTGTCTACCAATGTAAAGAGGACACCCCAGATATGTGATAGGGCTGTTCTTTTGCTTGAAGCCTGTAACTTTCTTGATTCTTCTAACAGTAGAGTTGAAGGCATTTGAGGGTACCATGAAGTTACTCTTGTCTCTGTTGATCAATTGGCCTGAAGCATGCTCATAGGTATGTAGTGTCTCCATGATAAGCTTCAAGGTATGAGATCTTCCAGATGAGAATATGATGATGTCATCTGTAAAACTGAGATGATTAATTTGAGGGCCCTTTTTAGCCATCAGGAAACCATGATATTGGGGGTGTTGATGAAGGTTGTTCATGAGCCTGGAGAGGACTTCAGCACCTATGATAAACAAAGCTGGTGATAATGGATCCCCTTGCTTAAGGCCTCTTGTGGAATGAAAGAATCCATGCATTGAACCATTAATAATGATGGAATACCAATTATCAGCCATAATTCTCCATACCATATCAATGAAACCTTCTTCAAATCCCATTTTCCTCAAAACTAGACAAGTATAGGACCAAGATACCCTATCATAGGCTTTAGCCATGTCAAGTTTGATAACTACATTGCCTCCTACATTTGGCTTCTTGATCTGGTGTATAATCTCTTGGGCTAGCATAATATTTTCAGAAATGTTCCTGCCTTTGACAAATCCAGATTGGTTAAGGGAAATGAGGTTGGGTAGGATAGGTGCCAGTCTAAGGGAAATGAGTTTGGAGATGATTTTGTTTGTGAAGTTGCTAAGGCTAATTGGTCTATACTCAGAGAGCTTGTTAGGATGGTGTACTTTTGGGAGCAGCACCAAACAAGAGTGAGTAAAGTATTTAGGCATAGCTTGTCCACAGAAGAAAGATAGAATCACTTTAAGGAGGTCCTCTTTTATGATGTTCCAACATGCTTGGAAGAACTTGCCATTCATTCCATCAGGTCCAGCAGCTGAATTGGGATTCATTAAAAACACTACAGTTCTTAGCTCCTCCATTATAGGGATAGCTTTCAGGTTTCTGTTATGCTCATCAGTGACCATCCTGGGAATACATTGGAGGGTATGCTCCTGAATTTGTGTCTCCTCACCAGTGAAAATGGCTTGGAAGTGTTCACATGCAGCTTTGGCTATGTTTTCTTCACCTTGTACCCAATTATCATCCTCATTCTGGATCTTATGGATGTATAATTTCCTCCTCCTTCCTCTTATAAAGGCATGAAAATACTTGGAATTCACATCATCCTCTTTGAACCAATGCAACTGAGTTTTTTGCTTTAGCATGGATTCCTCCAGTTTCAGGTATTTTATATACTCTACATTGATGGCACTCTCTCTCTGGTTGGTTGGTTGGTTTGAGTCTTTAGAGCCTAGGATGTATAGTATAGATTTACTTCAGAAGGCTTTAGCCAGACTCCGAGTTAATCAGGATAGACTGAGGACAGCTCAAAGCAGGCACTAGAGTTATGTCGATCGTAGGATCCGCCCTCTTTGTTTTGGTGTTAGTGACTTGGTATTTCTTTGAGTAACACCCATGAAAGGCGTGATGAGGTTAAGGAGGAGGGTCAAGCTTAGCCTGAGGTATATAAGGCCATTTGAGATTTTGAGGATAATCGAAGAGGTTTCCAATGAGATAGCCCTACCTCCACTACTTTCAGCCATACATCCTATTTTCCATATTTCGATGCTACGCCGATATATTCCAGATGAATCCTATATGCTTCAGTATGATTTAGTTGAGCTGGCAGACCATTTGACCTTTCTTGAGGAGCGGGTTTCTATTCTAGCTAGAGATGTCAAGCAGCTGTGATCGAGAGCCATTTCTATTGTTAAGGTATGTTGGAGGGACCATCTAGTCAAGGAGGCTACCTAGGAGACTAAGCAGGAGATGATGGAGAAGTTCCCCAGCTTATTTGATCCCTAAGGTATGTCCTTGTCCTTACTTTCTCGGACAAAAGTTCATTTAGTAGTGGATGTTGTAATGACCGTCCAAGTCATTTTCATTATACTACTTCCTTTTCACTATTTAAAGCCTTCCTATAGTGACACCAGGTCATTTGTGACCTGGTGGCACTGGTAACTCGATTGACTGGCCATTCATTTGATTTTTAGGCTCGTTTCCCTATTTTGGAGCTTGTATAACTTGAAAAGTTGGCTTTGGTCATTACTTCAGATAAACAACTTTAAAATAAAATTTTGACGGTTCCATCAGCTCTTGAATGAACAAATTAGGCTAGTAGCATAGTCAACATGAGTATCAAGGCAATCGATATGAGTTTGGGGTCATTTTCCACTATAGCCTTTGAAATTTGGTCTAAGGTTGACTTTAGTTAACATTCTTAGGAAATGCACTCGGATGGAAATTCTGTCACTGCAGTTAGTTCTAAAATATTAAGTTTGGTCCAGAATGACCCTTCGTGTGCTTCCCGAGGCTTTTCGTCAAATCTCGAGGCCCCATTGTGAAATTTGGCTTAAAATGACACTTGGATGTGGAACTCACTTTTTATTAAATTGACCTCATATGCAAATTTTAAATGCGCCATTGAGTCTAAAATGTCAAGTTTGGTGGGGTAGAATATCTTATTTGCACGTATAGAGTTCCAAATGAATCTCGAGCATCCCATCAAAGATTTAGCATATTCCAAAACTCAACTTATATAGCTGAGTCTGGTGCCTTCGCTAAAGCATCCCTTGGTTGCTAAAGCAACCATTGCTAAAGTGACCAAGGCATCGCTTAAGTGATGGCCGATCCTTGGCGGCTGTCGCTTAAGCAACATGTCCTTCGCTAAAAGGACCTGCTGCTATAGCGTTTAGCGAGACCCGTCTGTTTGGTGGAGTTTGCTTAAGCAAACTTCGCGGTCGCTTTTGCGATGCTTAGGAGTTATTTTAAACTCTGAATTTCAGATTATTCTCGAAATTAAATCTCATATGTCTCTTTCATTTCTTGGTGGAAATTAGTAATTCAAAATGCTAGATTATGGGCTTTTTCAAAAGGAATATCGTGATGTGTTCAGAATTAGTTGTAGACTCTCCATTTGAGGTAATTTTGGGATATAACCTACTGCCATTGTTTTATTGTAGCTTAAAATGGTGAAATTCTTGCATGTTTGATTATTCATTATTTTGAGCCCCGAACTGTGTTCCATTTTTGGAACACAAGTTCAGGGTAGCATTTAGGACACCTTTACAGAGTCAATTCTGGGATTATTGGAGCGGGTCCCACATTTCTCTTTTTGACTCTAAAATTGGCCCATTTCCGAATTTGATAATTTTAGTATTAAAACGATCATATTGAGATTGTGAATCCATTTTTGATAGCGTGGCACTGATCAAAGGTTGTATGGAAAGGAAAAACTCTGGCATTGTGAGTTGGAGCATAGTGTTCGGCCTACAAGTAGGATATGACTTCCCATTCCTTATATTGAGCTGGAATATGTAAATACTTTTTGGAATTAATGGAATTCAGGTTGGGTAGACACTGTTTATATGTTGGATGATTAGAAAAACATGTTTTAGGCCTTCTTCGAGAATTTCAGGTATTTGAGAGCATGTATCCCTTATTGTTGTTTACCTATATTTTGTGTGATATAGATTTCCTATTTATAATTATCTGGATCATGTTTTCCTTAGTTTAGAGTGATTAAAACTTTCCTTAGATGTCTTGGCGTTGTTTTGGCTGGCTTAGATCCCTGTAGACTGGTGTAGCAGGCTAGAGTCTAATAGTTGTTCCTTAGCTAGGCAGTATCCTTGCTCTTGTAAAACTCTTATCCATAATTTTACAAGTCCCGCGGTTTATGAGACATGGTTGTATTTACTTATTTCATTGTGGACGATGATCCATGGTGGCTATTAGAGTACAACTTAAAAGTGGAAATATTCGACACCTTCAATTATACTTTTTGTGAGTTTCCGGATGCGAGTTCCGGCCTCCTGTCATGACCCGACCTAGGATCTAGTCATAACACAATGATTACAGTCTCGAAAGACCCCAATCAAGACTCTTAACATAACATTCATGAACATACATAAGGTGAATAAGCAATAAAGCTAAATTAAGATACGAAAGCAAAATCTCAAATAGATCATTAGTCTCGAAATGAGAAAATGACAACATAGACTCTTTACTATCTAACATGCTTCTAATACTAGATGGGGGCGTGAGACAATATACAACTCACTCAATAGAAAACATAAGAGTAATGAAGTACAACTTTCCAAATTGAAATAAATGTAATGTCCTCGAACTATGAGGACTCACCAATATGAAGCTAATAGCAAACTCTAGCCATGAGCGGGGGGAGGATGAACGTGATTGTCGGTCCCTATATTATGATACAATGTAGACAAAAGTATGCGCTAGTTCATAAAATGCACTAAGTAAGAATATGCATGAACAATAAACATAAGACATATGCAATATGAATCATGTATTCAAGACCAATATCTTCAAAATATGAATAAAGTGATGAATACATTTAAAACATTTATATCATTGGTCAATGCATCAAAATCTCAAAATTATCATAAGAACTTCATAACATAACTGAAACTGGTGTGAGATAGGACCTTTAACTGACATATAAGACCATGCAAGCTAATGCATGAAATTCGATGACTCTTGTATCAAGATAGGAGAGGATACCTTGCTAGGGCATACTCCATTAAGTAACTCTTTTAACTTTTCTATGTGGATCCACTAGCTTCTCCATATTGGCATAACACAGGCAAGATTGCTACTAGGATTCCTTTGGTTAACTAACTGCATTATTGGACCAAACCCCACCTAAAATTCCTCTCGGTGCTTATTCATTATCCCAATGAATCTCATAAAACTTGATCATAAACATCATAGGGAAAGATAATAATAGATATCAATCTATTTTTATAAAATAGAATAAGAATAGCTCATTTGGCATCACCATAGTAAGATCATAGGATTAGCTCATCTATCATATAACTCATGCAATGTGGGTGTATTCCTTCCATCATTACATATATTTGATCATAAAAATCTTTAGGAACTTAGCTTTCCCTATCATTAACTTACTTGAAACATCATAGAATCATCATTCATAAAATTCTTTGCATAAAGCATCTTTAACTTATTCATAAAGCTTTCATAGAATATAACTTGAAAATCATGATCATATCTCATAAATCATACTTGAACTAGCATATAGCTTAGGTCATTAAAATTCAACTTAAAATCATGCAATGTTATGGGAATTATGCATAATTAGGCTAATAGAATTGAAATATATCACAATTGAGAAGACCCAATGTAAATCATGAAATTAAGACTTTTGATTGAAGAAATCATAATAGAAATTGAGAAGAAATCTTAGGGATTCCATGGGTGAAAGGTACCCATGGATGAATTCTCACATACCTTGACCCTTATGAGCCCTAAATTAAAAAGAATGGAAGCTTGACTTGAAGAAAACCTTTGAATTGCTTGAGGGAGAAGAAGACCTTAGAGAGGAAACTTGGGAGAGAAGGTTTTGTGATTTGCGGAATTATGGAGAGAATGAGAGTGTTGGAAGAATTTAAGGTAGTTAATAGGTAAGAATCTAGTCCCAAAAACCATCCATATTCGTTAATAAAATATGAGAAAAAGACTAAAATACCCCAACTTAAAAGCTGGAGATTGGGGTTCATGAAGGACCCACACAATACGTGAACTTGCGTACGAGTGTACCTTCTGGGCTTATAAGGGTCCACTTAGGTGTAGTTTAGCTGTAATTTACTTAGTTAGTTCTTCCTACACTCTTGTGCATTTCTTTACTTTACTTTAGATTTCCGCTCTTGACCTCTGTTCAGTTGTATTTTCTCTTTTCATAGCGCCTTTACTTTTCAAGCTCAGTTGGCCTATGATGCCTACTAGGTATCTATTGTTTTGGTACTCACACTACATTGTGCATCTATATTCATGATACAGTGGCCAGCATTGATTCGAGCTTGGAGTGGTCTGATCCGGAGATGGGGGTGAGCACTTGGCATTTTGTACCATTTTGGTCTCCATCTATATATATAGACTAGTCTTTTGGTTTTTGAAACAAGTCTTGTTTCAGTGTTTCACTTTTGGGACTTGCACTCTTTTATTTAGAGAGCTCTATACTAGCGACTTCTAGGTTCTAGGAGGGATCAGTTGTATATATTCATTTTGGTTTGTCTTTCGCTTATTTATGCTATTTATATTAGAATTGTTTATTCCTGTTTAGTTTCTACCCTTAAATCCATTACTAGCTGTTTTGGATTACGAGTTGGCTTACTTATTGGTGGGTTATAGTAGGTGCCATCATGACCTGAGAAATTGGATCGTAACATAAAAAAAAAGTATGTAATATACATATATGTTTTGTTGTAACACAAAATACTTGTCTTTACTTCTCCAATTAATATACGAGCAATATTTATTTATGAAAAGTTCTTTTCATGTCTCAAATTCATTCATTGGTTTTGATTTACCCTAGATGAATAATAAGAAAATTTATACCGAAAAACATTATTACTATTAGTTCTGTTTCAATGCTTCAATAGAATGACCTCTTCTTTTTTTAAAAATTATGTTGTTAGGGCGTTTGGTTATTGGATAAGGGATGAGTTATTCAGGTATAAAATATTGCATAGGCTTTATTATGTTTGGTAGAATTTTTGTGTAAGGTATAAAATTCAACACACATAATTTTATGTTTGGTTAGAAACTTAGAAAATTACATAACTAAAACATGTATAAGTTATGAGTCAATCTATGTATTATTTTATGTGGGTTAGAAGATGGAATAAGTTATACCTGAATAAAAATATAAATTGATAACTTTACCCTCACTCTCAGTCAAATATACTCCACATTTTTTGACTCACAAAGTGAAAATTCATTTTTTTAACCTTAAATCTGATTCACCACGGAACCCAACAACTCTTTAACTTGCAAATCTTCTTTAACGATAATTTCACCAATCGCCATAAACTTCTTCACTGATTTAGCTCAACATCCCCCATAATAAAGAAAGTTCAGGAAGATCTAAGGATTTGATTATTTTTTTCTGCTAATATTTCTAGAATTTATTTTTCAACAGAAATTCTAGTTGTCAATATTTCTGCTATTTACCTTTTCCCGGTGGTTTCCTATTAGATTTATTTTTTGAGAGGTCCAAAAGATGTCTTTGAGAAATTAAAACAAATGAGGCAAGAAAGGCGAGATTCAACTATTTTGTGAGTTCTATGAAGTTATTTTGGAGAAAAGTCTAAATGAAAAAACAACAACAACAACCCAGTGAAATCCCACAACGTGGGGTCTAGGGAGGGTAAAGTTTATGCATATCTTACTCCTACCAAGGTAGGACGGTTGTTTCTGAAAGACCCTCGGCTCAAAAAAGCATAAAAAGAGGTTAGATAAGGCTAAGAAGTTCAAAGCGATATGAGAAAGCAAATAACGAGAGCGACGCATATAGAGTAATCAAAGTACAGAAAGTAATAGATAACAAGAGAAATTAGAGCACAAAAAATTATAGTGCGCTAAAAAAAAAAAGCGAGGAATAAACCCTGCATAACTAAACCCAACATAAATAAATTCTGCATAACTAAATCTTGTATTATTAATACCTGCATAATTAAACCCTACATTACTAATTCCTACATAACTAATACATATATTACTAATACTTGAATAACTCTAACCAGCACCCAAACAACCCCTTAGTGTATGTAGTTGAGATGATTATTGCGTCGACATTTGATTTTTTTTCTTATTCAGAAATTGTAGAAGCAATTGTACTTAAGTGCAAATTTATAATAAATAATTAATGAAATTTATTACTTTTTATGACTATTTCATTCATCATTTTCTTTGAAATAGCCCACATCAATCAAGAAGGAGGACCGTATCTTTCAACATAAAGGCAATGAATCTCTAAATAATACCTCCAACAAACAATCATCCAAGTCCACGAGTACCTTTCAAATTATAATTTACTCTACGAATTTCAAGAGCACCTTCAAATAGGTTGTCCCAAAAAATATTAGAATATGTTAAAATATATTATGCCTTTAATAATATTTTTTAAATATATTCTAATTAATATTATACTTTTGTATTTATAGCAAGCATATATTTAGGTTCCTTAGTTTTAACTATTAGTATCAATCTTTGTATTTAGCATATCTTGTAATTTGTATATATTGACCAAGTTCAATGAAATTAAGCAAGCAATTCACTTCCTTCATGGTATCAGACTAGTACGATCTCCTAATCCTAGCCTCATCTCTTCTTCTTCCTATCTCATTTCATCTCTTCTCATGGCAGATTCGCTCAAATTTCATCCCGCTCTCACCGTCCCTAATATTAAGTCTCTCGTACCCGTAATATTAGACAATGAGCAAGGCTTGTATCATTCTTGGGCTACTGTGTTCATCAATCCTGCTAGGATTTATGATCTTTATAATTATTTGGTTCCACCCACGGAAGCGTCGGCTCTGGCTGCCTGATCTTCTTCTAGCTATCCTCAAATGCAATGATAATTGAAAGCGGAGGGTTAGGTAGGGCGGGGTAGAATTTTATTTTTTTAAAAAATAAAATATCTAAATTATTATTTGAAGAGGGGGGAGATGAATTAAGAATTTTTTTTAAAACTTTTATAAAAGAAATTTAATAAATAAAAATAAACTAAAAAATTGGGTTCAGGGGAGAGGTGGTACGGTGAGAGAAAGTGGTGGAGTGAGATAAGAAAAATATTTATATTTTATTTTATAATTGTTTTTGGGCAGGAGATAGTAATACTTTAATCTTACTTTTAACTAATTTTAATAATTTGTTTAATTTTTGTTAAGATGAAATATTTTGTCCATGTGGAGTGTAATGTGACAATTTTTTTTAAATGAAAGAGAGAGTGTAGTACACACACCATGATGAGAGTGAAATAAAAGAAAGATGTGTTTTTCAAACTAATAAGTGTTAGTTTAGGTATTAAACTCATATTCTCAATAGTTTAGGTATGAAATTCAAAAAAATGAGATAATTCAGGTGTGTTTTTGACACTTGGCTCAAAAATTAATATTACTCTAAATACTAATATACAGAGCTTATGTTCATAAAATTTAATAAGAAAATATGTTTTCAAATTTAATATGACATGCACACGAATACACGATGTTGAGGCATCTATTTTTGGGACCTAGAATGCTGAGAGCTAAAGCTTCAACACATAGTTTTTCAGTTATAAATATTGCAGATTACAAATTAACAAATTAGTTATAGTTATTCACCTTATTCTTCAACTGACGCTGAAAGTATCACCACAATTCAAGTTATTTTCTTTACGATTTATGTAGTGGGAAAGACTCTCAACCTCCAACCACAAAGTTAGGGGTTAGAATCATTATGGAAGCAAATTAAATAAAGTATGTACTACTTAGGTATAGCTCACAAGAAACTAAATAAAGATATTCTATTATGAAAGAAAGGATAATTTATGATCAAATTCAAATTCTCAGCCACAGGTAGTGGCAGCGGCAAAAAAAGATTATCTAATTCATTTATTTGAATTTTTATTATCAGAATTTTCAAACTGATATTCTTTACTCCATTGAAAAGAAAAAAAGTATGGAATAAGTAAAAGAAATGCAAACGAAAAAGGGATTAAATAAAAATAAGATAAAGAAATAAACATTAATGGTGAACAAGATAATTACACAATAAAGTCATTTATAAGTTAGTTATACGTCAATTTTTACAATAAGCATTTTTTGATAATATGATGAAAAAAGATAACTAAGCTGCGGTTAAACTACATTGATCATTCAAAAGATATTTACACTGTTAGTATTTTTGTAATGACCCCGAAAGTTATTTTTGGAAATTTTTGCAGAATGACCGTTTTACCGCTTCCGATAGTTGCTCGAGTCATTTCTAATCATTGTTTGGTGTTGGTTTTGGAAATTCGTTGAAAAGTTTTGAGTTTTGAAAGTTTTTGAGTTTTAGAGGCTTAAGTTGTTTGAAAATAGTAGTTGGGACCAATCAGAGCTATGAGTGTCGGAATTAAATTCCGTCAGTTCCATTAGCTTTGAAAAGTGGAATTTTGTCTAGGAGTGTTGTCGTTTCAGAAATTGGAGTTGCATCGAAAATTTGAGGTCCTAAGTTGGAAGTTAGAGTGATCAGATTAGATTTTCGACAATTCGTTGGTTTTAGGAGGTGATTTTAGGTTCAGGAAGAGTTTCTTTATATTTCTCGGTAGCTTTGAGGGCGTTTTGATCTTTTTGAGTCCTAAACTAGTTTAGTTGCAGCTAAATGGATTTCGAGTCAAAGAGACCTTGAATTCAAATTTCGATGGTTCTATTGAGTCCGAAACATCAAATTTAGTGGGATAACATATATGATTTCTATATATAGGATTCTGAGCGAGTTCCGAGAGTTCAATACGTGAATTCTTGCTAAATGTGATTACTGATATCTGTAACTGGTGTGGCCTTCTTCGCGTTCGCGGCACTTTGCCCACATTTGTGGAGGTGGTGTCGCGTTCGTAGAGCATGGACTGGAGGAATCTTTGAGTTCGCGCAAGTCCTACCGCGATTGCGGAGAGTTGAAGTGTTACTCTTCACGTTCGTAGGCTAAGTGGGCCGCATTCATGAAGGGATAATTATTCCTGAATAGTAACCTTCACCAAAACTCGGAGTTTAGCCTTTTTTTCTCCATTTTCAAACTTCAGAAACTCGGGATAGGCAATTTCCAAGGAGCATTTTGCGGGGTTTTCATTGGGTAAGTTATTTTAATTCGTATTCTTCATAACCCATTGGTTATCCATTGATTTTGACATGAAATTGGTGTTTTTGAATGAGGTTTTTCCAAGAACTTTATATTTTTGAATTAATTGACGATTATGAATTGATTTCAACTCCAAATTTAAATTGGTTTTCACCGTTGATTTCCAAATATTTTGAGGAACGTTTTCGTGTAAAAATTTCTAGATTTACCCCTTCATTTTTGGAATTGAGTTATTTTGATAGATTTCAGTCTAGTTTTCAAAATTAATAATTTGGGTGTCGTTGAACTAGTATTCTTATTGAAAATTCATAATTGACTGAATTATTTTGATTAGGAGCACCGACGTAAAAGTAAATCACAAGTTTCAGAATAGTCAAAGTTGAGATTAAGGCAAATGAATTTTTAAACCTTCGTTTAAGCTAGTAGATATTGGTATTTTTGTGTATGTGCGTTGGGGAGTAATGGAAATTGTACTAGGTTATTAGATTGTGAAATTTACCTAATAATGAAGAAGAGAGGTTATAAAATGATAATTTGATGAGTGACATTAGTGTGATTGATGTGATGATAATTTGACATATTGTGGACATATAAAAGGACCTTCTATTGATACGAGAGGTAATTATTTGATTATTGTGAATTGTATAAGCATGACTTAATTGCATTGGTTCTGATATACTATATCAAGACTAGAACTGATATAAGACAAAAGGGATCGGACCACACGCTCCGTGGTTGGTATTATAAAATAAAGGGGTCGGGTCACGCGCTCTGTGGTGGGACTTGTATATTTGAGGGGATGGGCCACACATTCTGTGGCAGGTTACATGGACAGAAATGTCCCCCATGAGTTCCAGACTGTGATTTAGGAAATGTGTATCGATGGGATATACATGCATCATTTCAGTGCATTGGATCACACCTTTATGATATTTGTGAATTCATGTTTACCTCTCGTTGTCTTATATATACTAAAATTGACTTGATATGATTCATTTACTGAGACTATTGTTGATTATTCATGGACTGTATTACTATTATTGTACAAATTGTAGAGTTGGGCTAATTTTTATGCAGGTTGTAGTTGAGGAGGTTCTTGTATTCTATTTAGCTTTGCTTAGTTTTAGTTGTCCGTTTGTTGAGTACTGTGTTGTTTGGTACTCACTCCTTCCTTCTATACTTGTGTAGGTTGTAAGCTTGAACCTAGTTAATCTTCTAGCTGTATTATTACATCCGAGGCTTTCATTCAAGTTGTTGAAGTAGTTGTTGGATCCATCCAACAGACACGTCTTACTCCTTTCTTTATGTTTTTGTCCTACTCTAGATACAAATATATTGTGATTGTATTTTCGTTCTTACTTTATATATTTCTTTAGCGGATTGTACACGTGAGAAGCAGTCTTAGGGATTTTTTTATATTATTACTTGTTTAGCTTAAGTTCAACCTTTTTCTATTTCATTTACTTCTGCATTTTACTTTCAGTTGATTTTAGTCTAACTTATCTCGATAGGTTAAGATGAATGCTATCACATCCGGGTTCGATCGTGAAAAAATGGTATCAAAGCCCCAAGTTCATAGGTCTTACATGTGTACAATTCAATTTTAAGTAAAGTACCGATGATCGGTATGTAGACATCTGTACTTATATTTGAGAGGCTATAAGGTCTGCTAGGGAATTTCCCTTTTGTTCTTTCAATTCATATCGTGCGTGGTTACTTGCAATGTTGTTGAGATATCGTGTGTTGTTTTGATAGATAGATAGGACCATAACTACTGAGAGTGGTAGAGGAGGAGAGGCAGTCCATGAAGTTGATGTTTGGACCCCAGTTAGGGGTAGAGGTGAAGCCGATCTAGAGGCCATGGACGTGGAGTGGCAGCAGACAGAGGCTGTGCCGAGGAGTAGCACCAGCTAGAGGTCGTGCTAGAGGGGATTCTCCTAAGCCACAGAATGATGCTAGAGAGGATTAGGTCCCTCCAGAGGTTTCTGCTGCACCATTGCTTTATGCTACTTTCATGTGAGTATTGGGTGCGTTCGAGGGATTTACTTAGAATGTGGGTGTAATAGGTATATCCGAGGGTTCTTTGACTAGAGCAAGGGCTTAGACCCCGGAAAATTATTACATTCCAATTATTTTAGGTCCAGTGAGTCAGCCACTTGTGGTTCCTATAGCTGATAAGGGTCGAGTACAGTGGGAGAGAGCTCAAGGTGCACCTGTGGTTATGTTGACTGATGATGAGCAGCGTTGATATATGAGAGGTTTCAAAATATTGACCCACCGCATATTTAAGATGGGAAGACTAAGGATGCATAAGATTTTTTCACCATGTGCTGGGAACTATAGGAGATAGAGGGGTTAGCTGAGCCCCATGGAGTTTGATATGCCACACTCTAGTTACGTGTGCTAGCTTGAGAGTGGTGGACAGTGTATCTGAGTTCCAGGCCAGTTGAGTCACATTAGTTGACTTGGGATGAGTTTTCTAGTACCTTTTATGATTATTTCATCCCCTAGAGTGTGAACGAGGAGAGTCGATTACGGTTCAAGAGTTTTAGGTAGGAGGGCCTCACAATTGCTAAGTACAAGACTCATTTCTACCAGTTGTCTTGACATGCCATGGCCGTCCTTCCTAATGAGACAGAGCGAGTTCGTATATCTATGCAAGGATTAACTTATTCCATCCGTTCAACAGTGTTTCAATCTGTCCATGAGAAGGCTTCCTTCCAGTCCATTATGGGTGCCAAAAATAGGCAGAGTTGATGAAGGGAGAGGAGTTCAAAGACCCTAAGAAGGCCCGTGTTTCTGGTTAGTTTTTGGGTACCTCACCTAGAGGTAGAGGATCATATAGGAGAGGTGTTTCTTTCCAGTATAGAAGACCAGTTCATGTATCTATGCCATCTTCTGAGAGTGGTCAGATAACTCGTGGGTCCTACAGTGTAGGATAAAGTTACTAGTGATGACAGTAGAGGTCGGTGAGTTGGGGTAGTTATACAGGTTCCTTGGGTTCATTGCAGAGGTTTTTGCATGGGAGAGTATGTTCTACTTGTGGAGATCCAAATCATTTTTCATGGCAGTGTACATCTCAGGGTCGAGGAGGACCGCTGCCTAGTTCTTCAACTTAAGTTAGAGGACCAGCACCACAAATCAGAGGTCAAGGTAGAACCCAGACTAATAGAGGTGGTTGTACTCCTTGTAGGGGTGATGCTAGTGCTCTAGTCCCACAGAGAGGAGGTGGAGGTTTTATACATGCTAGAGGCGGTATGGGAGATCAATGTTATTCTTTTCTGTGGAGACCTGATTCTGAGGCTTCCGATGTAGTTATCACAGGTATCATCCTAGTCTGCCATCGACCTGCATCTATGTTATTTGATATAGGGTCTATATTCTCCTATGTGTCTGCCTATTTTACATCTGGATTTGATTTGATATGTGATTGTATGCCCGTGCCTATTCATATTTCTACCCTGTAGGTGAACCCTTAGTGGTGAATTGAGTCTATCGATCCTGTCTTGTTTTCTTTATCAGGTATGATACTTGGGTAGATATATTTATTCTGTGGATGATTTTGATGTGATAATGGGTATGGATTGACTTTCTCCCTATAGTGTTATTCTTGATTGTTATACTAAGATTGTTACCTTAGCGATACCCTTTGCTCCAAGGATTGAGTGGAAGGGTACTAGTTGCTCCTATCTTAGTAAGGTTATCTCCTATATTCGTTCTTAGAGGTTGATTGATAGGGTGTGCATGTCTTATTTGTCCTTCATTCGGGATGCCAATGTTGAGTTACCTACTGTGGAGTCCATTCCTGTGGTTAAAGAGTTTACTAATGTATTTCCTACTGATCTACCTGGTATTCCTCTAAATATGGATATTAATTTTTATATTGGTTTGGAGTCGGGCACTAATTCTATTTCTATTCCCCCAAATCGCATGGCTCTGACTGAGTTGAATGATCAGTTGCAAGATTTGTTGAGTTTGGGGTTTATTCACCTTAGTGTTTCACGTTGGAGTGCATCAGTTCTATTTGTGAATAAATAAGATGGGTCTATGAGGATGTGCATTGATTATAGACAGCTGAATAAGGTGACTTTCACGAATAAATATCCTCTTCCTCATATTGATGATTTGTTTGATCATCTCTAGGGAATAACTTTATTCTCTAAGATTGATTTAAGGTCTGGTTATCATCAACTGTGACTTAGGCCATCGGATATTCCTAAGATAACTTTTTCAGACCCATTATGGCCATTATGAGTTCTTGGTTATGTTATTTGGACTGACTAACGCCCTGACAATATTCATAGAGATGATGAACGGGGTGTTTCTCAGTATTTAGACTACATTGTGATTATTTTCATTGATGATTTCTTGGTGTATTCCAAGATCGAGGAGGATCACAATTGCTATTTAAGGGTAGTACTTTAGAAGTTGAGAGAGCAAAAGTTATATGCAAAGTTCTCTAAATTTAAGTTTTGGCTCGAGTCTATGGCATTTCTAGGACACGTGGTGTCCAAGGAAGGGATTAAAGTGGATTCGACCAAGAGTGACGTAGTTAGTGGCTGGGCAAGGCCGACTTTACCTATTGAGATTCGAAGTTTTGTGGGGTTGGCTGGCTATTGTAGACGCTTTGTGCAGAGTTTCACCGCTATTGCGGTTTCATTAACTAGATTGACTTAGAAGGTTTTAGATTTTCATTGGTTTGATAAATGTGAGGCAAGCTTTCAAAAGGTCAAGACTTATATTAACTTGGGCTCCTGTTTTGACTCTATCTGAGAAGGGTATGGACTTTACTGTATACTTTGATGCTTCCGGAGTTGGTTTAGGTGGGTATTGATTTAAAAATTAGAAGTGGTTTCCTATGCTTGTAGACAGTTGAAGGCTTATGAGAAGAACTACCCTACTCACAATTTGGAGTTAGAGGCGATAGTGTTTGTGTTGAAGCTATAGAGTCATTACTTATATGGTGTGCATTGTGAGGTATTCACTGATCAACGGATTCTTTAATATATTTTTAGTCAGAGGGATCTGAAGTTGAGGCAGCGTAGATGGCTTGAGTTATTGAAGGACTATGAAATGACTATCTTGTATCATCTCGAGATCGAAGGACAATATGATGGCCGATGCTTTGAGTTGGAAGTTTCCTAGTATGGGGAGTCTTGCCGCAATTAGTATTGATTGGAGGACCTTGGCTAGGGATGTTCAATGGTTAGCCAACAACTTTGACTATTTGCTAGTTTCAGAGAAGAGAGAGGGTATTATTACTTTCGTTGAGACCCATTCTTTGTTAGTTGAGCAGATATCAGAGCGACAATTTGAGGATGAAAAGTTATGTATCATTCAATTTATGGTGTTGATGGGCGAAGCCAAGGAGGCTAGACTTGATTCAAATGGTGTTTTGATGATTGAGGGCAAAATTTGTGTTCCCAAGGTGGGTGACTAGATCAAATTAATTCTAGAGCATGCTCATTTATCTCGATATTACTCACCCAAATGTGGCGAAAATGTATCATGATATGAGACAACATTATTAGTGGTGTGGGATGAAGAGGGACATCGCAAAGTTTGTGTCCAGGTGTTTGACTTGTCAACAAGTTAAGTATGAGCATTAGCAGCCCGGGGGTGTGACTCAAATGATGCCCATTCCTATATGGAAATGGGAGTAGATTACCGAGGATTTTGTTGTGGATTTACCTACCACCGTGGGTTGTTATGACTCTATTTGGGTAGTTATTGATAGATTGAACAAGTCTGCCTATTTCATCCCAGTTCAGGTGAAGTATATAGTGTAGAATCTAGCTAGTTGTACATCTATCAGATCATTCAACTTCATAGGGTGCCTATATCTATTATCACTGATCGAGGTTTGCTGTTTACTTTGTACTTTTAGAGGGCATTACAACATAGTTTGGGTACTAGGCTAGATATGAGTATAATGTTTCATCCACAGACCAATGGCCAGTCCTAGCGGACGATTCAAGTATTGGAGAATATGCTTCAAGCCTGTGTTATTAATTTTTATGCTAGGTGGAATCAATATTTTCTCTTAGAAGAGTTTTCCTATAAAAACAATTATCACTCCAGTATTTAGATGGCCCCATTCAAGGCATTGTATAGTAGGTTGTGTTGATCTTTTATTGGGTGGTTTGATACAATTGAGATGGACTTTTTAGACATGGATTTGTTTAGAGATGCCATAGAGCAGGTTCATATAATTCAAGGTAGGCTATTGACATCGAGAGTGGAAAGAAGAGTTATGCAGATCGAAAAATTCAATCTTTGGAGTTCATGGAGGGTGATCATGTTAGGCTTCGAGTGTCGCCTATGAAGGGTGTAATACAGTTTGGGAAGAAGGGAAAGCTCAGCCCTTAGTTTATTGGCTCATTTGAGATTTTAGGGCGAGTAGGAGAGGTAGCTTATATATTGGACTTGCCACCTAGCTTGACTAATGTACATCCTGTATTTCATGCTCCAAAAGTATGTTTCGAACAAGTTTCATGTGATCTCCCTTGATTTCGTAGAGTTGGGTATGGATTTGACCTTTGAGGAGGACCCTATAACTATTCTAGATAGAGAGGTTCGTCAGCTTAGGACCTGGGAGATAACTTTAGTGAAGGTCCAGTGGAGGCACCGCTCATCTGTAGGGGCTATTAGGGAGGCGGAGTCTGATATGTGTGCCCGATATACCCATCTTTTTTAGACTTTAGGTACTTTCTTATACTTGATGTTTAAGGATGACTATGATTTTTAGTAGTTGATGATGTAATGACCCTGAAGGTCATATTTTGGAAATTTTTGCAAAATAAATATTTTACCCCTCCAAGTAGTTGCCCCAAGTCATTTCTAATCAGTGTTTGGTGTTGGTTTTGGAAATTCATTGAAAAGTTTTGAGTTTTGGAAGTTTTTGAGTTTTTGAGGCCTAAGTTGTTCAAAAGTGGTATTTGGGATCAAATGAAACTATGAGTCTCAGAATGAAATTTCATTCGTTCCATCAGCTCTAGAAAGTGGAATTTGGTTTGGAAGAGTCTTCATTTCAGAAATTGGAGTTGTATCGGAGATTCGAGGTCCTAAGTTAGAAGTTAGAGTTATTTGGAACCTAAGGCTTGACTTTGGTCATTATTTGGAGTTCGGATATTCAAATTGGATTTTCAATGATTTCGTTGGTTTCAGGGGGTGATTTTTGGCCTAGAAAGAATTTTTATATATTTCTTGGAATCTCCAAAGGTGTTTTGGTCTTTTGAGTCCTAAACTAGTTTAATTATGACTAAATAGATTCTGGGTCAAGGAGACCTCAAATTTCAATTCTGATGGTTCCATTGAGTCTAAAACGTCGAATTTAGTAGGGGAGCATATATGATTTATTTACAGGTGGTTCTGAATGAATCCCGAGAATTCAATTCGTCAATTCTTGCAAATTGTGATTGCTGATATCTGCAACTGGTGTGGCTTTCTTCGCGTTCGCAGCATATTGCCCGTGTTTGTGAGGGGTCACTTCATTGACATCTATGTTTGCAAAGATGGTGTCGCATTTGAGGAGGGTAGACTGGGGGAGTCGACGCATTCGCTCAAGTTCTACCGCGATCATGGAGAGTTGAAGTGTTACTCTTTGCGTTAGCGGGCTAAGGGGGCCTTGTTCTCGAAGGGATAATTATCCCTGAACAGTAACCTTCACCAAAAGTCGGGGTTTAGCCTTTTTTTTCATTTTTAGACTTGAAAAGCTCCGGGATAGACACTTTTCAAAGAGATTTTTATGGGGTTTTCATTAGGTAAGTTATTTTAACTCGTATTCTTCATAACCCAATGATTATCCATTAATTTTGACATGAAATTGAGGTTTTTGAATTGAAAAGTTGGGTTTTTCCAAGAACTTGAGATTTTTGAATTAATTGACGATTATGAACTGATTTCAACTCCAAATTCAAATTGATTTTCACCGTTTATTTTCAGATACTTTGAGGAACGTTTTCATGTAAAAAAAATTCATAGTTACCCCTTCATTTTTGAAATTTAGATTTTAGGTCAATTTCAACCTGATTTCCAAAATTAATGATTTGGGTGTCATTGAACTCATATTATTACTAAAAATCATAATTGACTTAATTTTGTTGATTTGGAGTGCCGACGTAAATGCAAAGCACAAGTTTCAGAGTAGTTGAGGTTGAGATTAAGGCAAGTGAACTTCTAAATTTTCATTTATGCTAGTTAATACTGTTATTTCCTTGTTATGTGAGTTGGAGAGTAATTGAAATTGTACTGGGTTATTAGATTGTGAAATTGACCTTAATAATGAAGAAGAGGTCTCGGGATTCACTGGACTTCGTAGCGTGAAACAACCTATAATGACTATTTGATGACTGTTATGGGTGTGGTCGATGTGATGATAATTTGACATATTGTGGACATATAAAAGGACCTTATATTGATATAAGAGGTGAATTGTAATTTGATATTATCCAATTGTTGTGAATTATATATGCATGACTTAATTGTATTGTATTTGATTTACTTATATATTGAGACTGGAACTGATATGAGATAAAAGGGGTCTGGCCACACGCTTCGTGATAGGTATTATGAAATAAATAAATTGGGCCACCCGCTTTGTGAAAGGATTTATATATTTGAGGGGATAGGCAACACGCTCTGTGGCAGGTTGTATGGACAGAAATGTCCCCCATGAGTTTCAGACTGTGATTCACTAGATGTGTACCGATAGGACAAACAAGCATCATTTCATGGTATTGTATCACATCTTTCTGATATTTGTAAATTCATTTTTACCTCTCGTTGCCCTGTATATGCTGAAGATGATTTGATATGATTCATATATTGAGTCTATTGCTGAGTATTCATGGACTATATTACTATTATTTTATAAATTATAAAGTTGCGCTGATTTTTATGCAGGTCATAGTTGAGGAGGTTTGGATAGGATGACGGGATTATTTGTATTCTATTTAGCTTTGCTTAGTTTCAGTTGTCCGCTTGCTGAGTATCGTGTTCTTTGGTAGTCACTCTTTGCTTCTACACGTGTAGGTTGTGAGCCCGGACCTGCTTGATCTTCTAGCTTTCCTATTTCATCTCATGCTTTCATTCAAGTTGTTGAGGTAGTTGTTGTATTCATCCAGCGGAAAACTCTTACATCTTTCTTTATGTTTACTTCCTATTCTAGAGACAAAAACATTGTGATTATATTTTCGTTCTTACTTTCTATATTACTTTAGCGGTTTTGTCTACGTGACATCCAGTCTTAGGGAATTTTTGAGATTATTGACCTATTTTGCTTAAGTTAAACCTTGTTCTATTTCATTTTACTTCCACATTTTACTTTCTGTTGAGTTTTACGCTGACTTGTCTCAGTGAGTTGAGACGAGTTCCATCACACCCGGATTTAGGTCATGACGATTTTGTAACTTATATCCCATAACTTAAGCATCAAAGCTGCTTTACAAAAATTATGTTATGCAGTTTGCAACACTTGACTGATATATGAACTACCTTGAAGATTATATTTCTTGAGCTACTAGAGAGCATTAAATAGAGGGTTTATCGCCTCACATCATTGAGACTCCTGATATGTACATTAATGTTCTCGTGCATGTAAGATTGCATCTAGCTTAAAAAATCTTCATTTTATTTTGCACAAGTATATTAATGAAAAGAGACAGGCAATAAATATTGTTTCCAATTCATGGATCTTAAAAATTATAATTTGCTTAGGCAAAAAATATAAGAAAATACCTTTTCGAGAATGAGATCATTAAATATTTATGTTCTGAATTTTGAATTCAATGCCTCAGCTTAATTACTATTCCACCATTAAAAATCTCAAATTTAAAAATTCTTAATTAATTATATATTTGTTAGTCCACGAATCTTTTTTTGACAAAGAGAAAGAGCAATCATGTTGAGGGAAGTTTCATAAGCCATTCAGAATTACAATGTCGATGCCTATTACTTGACAAGGTCTGAAACAAGCAACTTGGATCATAAAATTAGGCCATAATCCATCATTAGGATTAATCAATTCAATCGACAACAGATGATAAGCAGCGACCCATGGCTCTTGAAGGTGGTCGATTGGTTGGTTCTAATAAAAATAACCTTCCTTTAACACACTTTTGCTAAATCACTTCCCTAAGAATATGTTGCTCGATCATATCATTTGTATGTATAGTAAAAAATCTAGAGTAAGGGTAAAAACAAGAGTGGAAGAATTTGTGATAAATGGACAACAAACGAGGAAAACCTTTTTTTCCTGAAATTTGAGAAAGATTAAATGATCGTTATCCTCAAACAAGATAATTTGGTGGAGTGAATTATTTTTTATTTCAATAACAGAAACTTTTGACAACAATGAAAATACGTTGTTGCAAAAATAGTTAGATTTTAAATTTATTTTATTAACCCATAATATATGCAACAAGGTTTAAGGATTTGATAACAAGAAAAAATTTATTGTTAAAATTTTTAGTATATGTCAACAATAAATTAAGTTGTTATCATTTATTTAAGTCCCTCATGCTTGGACAAGACCATCTACGGACTATATAAAATCTTACGGTCCTTAGAAGGGCTCCGTAAACGGGTTCCAAAAAACTTGGAAATTTTTTGATTAAGGTAGTCATACGGAAGGGTGTACGACCCATATAGGGTTCCATGAACTGTAGACCTTCCCATATCCCTCAAGAACCCAAATCACCTTTCATTCTACGGACACTTATACAGTCCGTGGTAAATTGTACGGACCGTATAATACTCCATGAAGTTGGTCCTGACAGTTATTTCTCAGGGGTATTTTAGTCTATTCCTACTCTTTTAACGTCAATACAAGGTCATTTTTGGGCTTGCTTAGAAGGGTTTAAATGATTTCTTAAGGACTCTAATCCCTCATTCTCTCACAGTCTCACCCAAAAAAATTCATCTGTCTCAAGCTTTTCTTCCAAGTCTAGCACAAGAACACAAGTTCAAGTCTCTTTCTCCATTTTTGAGCTAGAATTCTCCCAGGTATGTGGAAATTTCATCCATGAATCCTTTCCTTCCATGGAGCCCCAACGATTCTCAACTTTTTCTGTGAACTTTTTCTAGGGTTTTGATGATCTTTCATAGGGTTCATTCAATTATGATTTTATTCAATCTCAGTAATCTTATTATTTATAAATTGATCTTAATTTCATGATTTTGATGAATTTCACATGAACTCATGCCCTATGCCTATTTTATGATTATGAGCCATATTTTGAAGTTATGCATGCACTATGATTTTTATGAACTATGATTAAGAATGCTTCTAGACGAAGTATCAATATGAATTTCATAAAAAGCTTATCATGATTACGATGCTTTAGGTAAGTATTTCTTATGAATTGATTATGTTATGAATTATGATATTTTGAAAGGAGCTATCCTTATGATTTAAGTATGTTATGATGAATTTGGTATTACTAAATTCTTACCATTTTCTAAGATTATGATATGTTCATATTTATGTATGATATTCTGTTGAAAGCATTACCTAGCACTAAGGAGACCTTGGGATGGAGGCTCACTCGTTAGTAGAGGTTGGGTCTCTAGAATGTCACGATCCAAATCTGGACCATGATAGCGCCTACCATAACCCCCGAGTAGGCAGGCCAAATCCAACTAAATGGTCTTCACAAAAAACTTTCTCTCTCAAACCCTAGTAATCATTATCTCAAGGAAGGGCATTTTAGTCACAAAAACGAAATGGGGTGGGACCCACCTTCGGACCTCGAAAAATTTCGTTCAAAAGATGGAATCGTAGATTCCGTCGATACGAACACAACGAAAGTTACCTCACTCTCAGATTCCATCTACAGCTTCTCAAATTTGCAAAAGACTGAAGTGATCGCTGTTCATTGTTCGAGTGAGGAGCTGCTGCAAGCTGAAAAAATCATATCCTTGAGAAATCGTGGATTGCTAAAGGTTATAAACAATATTGGAGATGATTCTTCATCCCATATGCCAACCACAGTACAAAATTCACAAAAACATTTAGTCCCAATTGTGAAAAATGCAGAGGCGCATCAGCTCAGCATCGCCGCCAATGCGCCACCACTGCGCCTTCAATTTCCAGACACCTACGGCGATATTCTAGCCCTCGCACCACCTGGGCTTTGTCCGCAAGGACAAGGCGCCCCGCTAGGAACAAAAATCTCTGGCGAAATCAACTCCGGCGAACAAATTGTTGTCGGCGCCGGAGCTCCGGCAAGCCATAACGCACAAGAGGAATGCCAAAATGTTCCTCAAGATGTTATCAATCTCCCCAGCCATGTGCGCCATCTCGAATCACTGCCACACTCTTCGAATTTATCCTTGAGATCTGACAACAATAGAGTCGCCGGAGCTCCGGCGAGCCAATCCATCCAAGACCAATACCAAAAGGTGCGTAACAGTGTGGATAAGGTTTCTAACTATAACACATGTCTCGAATCTCTACAAACAAGTTCAAATTCAAAAAGTCGTCAAGACGACTTTGGTGGTGCCGGAGCTCCGGTAAACCAATTGGCAAGAGACCAATTCCAAAAGACTCATCAAGGTGTTATGAAGCTTCCAAGCTATATAGAGTGCCTCTAATCACCATCAACAAGCTCAAATTCAAAAAGTCGTCAAGACTTGCATCTCCCTGAAGAACACTGTCACAGTGTTGTTCGAGCTGAAGCTGTGGCTGTTGTATTGGATCATGTTCAAAATGACCAACAAGGAAATAGAATGCTAATATTGGAAGGCATTGAAGAAAATGGTCATGCCCCAAAAGAAATTTCGAAGGGGAACTTCATTGATAAGCAATGGAACAGTGCTCCTACTGTGGCTCATCCACGTAAGTCTTCTAACTATTTCAACCAATATCTAGTAAAAAGTGCTGATCATAGTAACAATGTTGTTCAAATGCATAGTGACACTGTCGAACCTCATGAACTTAGCTTACTTGATAATAATGTACAAAAAGGAAATTTAACTAATGCTGCTACTGTTAAGCCTACTAATTTGCATCTAGTTGTGACCAAGAATAATGAGGAAATTCAGAATTCTACTCACAATGTTGATACTGATCTTGTTGCTAAGCACAAGGAGCAGGGGAACATAATACTTGGTAATGTTGAAAAAAACAAACAACCTGACCAGTTGAACAGGGGGCTCAATGTGAAATCTCAACCTGTCCATAGACCTTATGTTCCTAATAGCAATCCTATGAAAGTGTCAAATAATTTTGATGCTATTAAATCTACTAACAAACCTGCTGCTCTGAATACTGGAAGCAACCTAGGTTCCAGAAACTCAAACCAACTTAGAGCTCCAAGTTTTAATACTCCTACTCCTAATAATCATGTGGTGCTTCCCAATACTAATTTACCTGCCAAACAAACCAAGCACCCCAATACTAATACTCCAGCCCCTCCTAATCCTGTCATCCACCAAACTCTGGCTACTAAGTTGAGAGCCCAAGAAGCTATGAAAACAGACACTATTGATATTACACCTCCCAAAATTACCACAAAGCAAGGCTATCCAGCTGTAGTATTTATAGAAGAAGATTTCCTGGTGAAATTGGCTAGTGATTGTAAGTATACTCTAATAGGAAAATTCACAAATACTATGCCTAAGATGGAAACCATTAGAAAGGAATTCATCTTACAAACAGAGCTTAGAGGAGGAGTGAAACTTACCCATTTTAACTCTAGGCATCTGTACATATACTTGGACAATGAGTATGATCACTCTACTGTTTGGTCCAAAGGAAGAATGTACATAAATGGCCAACTTATGAGACTCCAGCTGTGGACCCCCACCTTCAAGCCTGAAGAAGAAACATCTCTAGTTCCTATATGGGATATATTACCTGAATTACCTTGGCACTGTTATCGTCTTGCAGTGGTAACTCCATTACTGTCCACAATTGGAAAGGTGTTGTTCTTGGATTTGGCAACCTACAAGAAAACAAGGGGTAGTGTTGCAAAAGTCAAAGTACAAATTGACCTTACAAAACAAAGACCACAACATGTATGGATGGGGTATTGTGAGGATGAAAATGGAGCAGGAAGGTGGCAGTCTATCCAATATGAGGGGGTGCCAGATTACTGTCAACACTGCAAACATCAAGGTCACACCATTCATGTTTGTACTGTGAAAATAAGGGATAAAGATAATAAGAAAAAGCAAGTTCAAGAAGAAGAAGCAAGAAACAAAGATAAGTCCAGCAATGAAAAGAATAAGGAACAACAGAACAAGGAGCTAAAACACCAAGAAGACAAACAAAATAAGGAACAACAAAACACTAGCAAAGCTGAAGCTGAAAAAAGAGACCAAGAACATGCAGGTTGGCAAATTCAAAGGAGGAAAGGCAAAAAAGATGGACAACACAACTAACAACAACCACAACAACATAAAACACAAGTATCCATGACAAAAGGGGAAAGTTCAGTACCACCCCAACATATTATCAGTAGCAGCAAAGAAGGAAAATCTCAACAGCAGGCAGGTATGCTTAATAACTCTAACTTTAATACTTGTAATATCCAAGCTTGTAATGTAGACTCTGGAGTCCAGAGCCTACTCCCCACTCCCCATACAATATTGGATCCCAGCCCCCATAATCCCATACAGCAGGTATTACATGTTAATGAAGAGAGCAGACCTGCAGACAAACAAAAAGAGCAAAATTTTACTGCCAGGTGTGCACCAAATACTGGTTTGAATAATGTGGAAAGCAACAAAGCCAATGGAAAAATCCCAGGTATTGACTTAATGCTCCCACACCCCCAGGGCTCCCCCAATTACTTTAATATCTTAAATAGTATTAATGTTGTGGCTGAAGAAGTCTGTGGAGGTCAGGATGGAGGAATACAGGAGCAAATCACTAATCTGCAGGAAGGGGAAACCAAGGGGAGGGAAATTCTATTGGTTGACCATAGGAAAGACCCTAGAGCCCCTGCCACCACTATTCCAGCAGAGATAAGGTCCAACATGCCATTGCAACAAGATGATGTTCAACAGCTTTCAGAGGACAGTGATAAGGGAGGTGTTGAATCTCCAAAAATTAGTGAACAAAATACAGGTGCAGTGATTCAGCTACTGAACAATAAATATACTCTGTCTTTGAGTAAAAAGAAGAGGGAGGCACTGAAGAAAAAGATAGGAAAAAAAGAAAAAAATCTCTGTCTAAAAAGACACAACACAGAAACTATGTGTTGGTTGGTGAACAAGCAGGGATTCATGCTTCACCTCTTCAAATTCAATCCAGCTCTACTGAATTGTGTGTGCTTAATAAGAGAGACATATCAGATGACTTGGAGGATGAATATAGACCTATTCAATCTGAAGATGAAGAGGACCTATATCAAAGGGAACAAACTCATGATGAGGATGAGGAAACTAGTGCCTCTCCTATTAGAGCAATGGATGATATCACAGATTCTACAACTCAGGATGAAGTGTTGCAAGTCACTGAGAAGCAAGGTTTATCACCCAGGGGTCAGCAAGCAAAGAAGAAGAAGAAAAAACAGAAACAAGACATCTCCACCAGTTCAGATAATGCTACTTGTAAGAGTGGCATCAACACAAGGTCCAAATCCCTGAAACTTTGATGATGAATACAATATGCTGGAATGCAAGGAGTATTGATACTCAAGGTGCCTTGGATAGACTCCAAAAACTCAAGGATTATCACAAATTAACTATGTTGGCAATCCTGGAACCATTTGCTAATCAATCAGCTGCCTTAAGCCTAAAGAGAGGGCCTTTAGTAATTTGGATCCTCCAACTTAGGAAACAAGCCTTCAAACTTTGTATGGCTAAAGGAGAGGATATATATGCTAACTTCATAAAGTTTCAGCTCAAATGGATAATTGGAGACGTTAGTCGAGCGACTTGGAAAATGATAACACCCTCCAAAGCTCTTACTGAGGTCCCCTCTTTATTGCTAGTCTGTGTATATTATGTTTTGTTTGGGTTTGCTTGCTGTATTATTGCAGGTGTCTGGAGTGATATATCAGCATTCTTCAACAACAAATACATATAGAAGAGCACAAGTACAACTTCCAAACACCCTGCAACCTCTAAGCTTCAGCAGGGCAGCAGGTGCAGGGTGAGGAGTCACTTGTGGACCTGTCAAAAGGCCCCCAAACTGTGCAGGATTGCAGCATATATTATTTTGACAAGGCCCAAGAAATTTCAGCCCAAACGGATAATTGGAGACGTTAGGCGAGCGAGCTTGAAACAATCAGTTGTCTTAAGCTTAAAAAGGAAGAATTTTACTAAATGGAAGCTCCAACTTGGGAAACAAGCCTTCAAACTTTGCATGGCCAAAGGAAAGGATATATATGCAAACTTCAGAAAGTTTCAGCTCAAACGGATAAGTGGAGACGTTAGTCGAGCGACATGGAAAATGCTAACAGGCTCCAAAATTCTCTTTGAGACCCATTCTTTTCTATTAACCTGTACAGGTCTTTGCTTGTCTTTAGTTAGTTGCTGTGTATTTGCAGTTGCAGATGTCAGGATGGACTCATCAACATGTTTTCTCAACACCTACATAGAGCACATCACAGATACAACCACCAAAACAAATACCTTCACTAAGAGGCCTACACAAGGACTGTGCAGAATTGCAATTCCCTCCTGGTTTTTGTGTTTGTTTGGTAGGTTGTCTTTGTTTGATTGTTTTTGCTTAGGCCCTCTTTGGAACTGCTATAAAGGCTGCAATATCCTGGGGCTTCTATGGAGCAGCACACTCAGCTTTCCATCCACATTCTCTAACATCAACACACGCCAGCAACAACTCCACCAACTTGAAGCACACAAGGAACACCTACAAGTCATTAGTTACTATAACTTGCAAAATTGTTTGTATGTGTGTTTTTCTGTTTCTGTTGGTGGGTGCAGGTACCCTAAGGAGATGATCCTGATCACAACTAAGGGTCCCCTCTTGGAAGTAGCTTGCAACAACATGCATCTTAACCTCCTTTACTATGGAAGTAACTTGGAGCTACAAAAGAACCTGCAGCAGCCTGTGCATCTATCCTCCTTGTTTGTCTTCTTGTTACTTGTCTTTACAGGTTCAAGTTACTTCAACAAAAGAGAAACAACAACCTGGCATGCTAGGACTTCACCAAATAGTCAGCCTCTCATTCATGCCAACACCCTCCCTGTAACATCTGTAACTAAGCTGCAGCAGCCCCATTGCATTTGTTATGTGCAGGCACATAAGATACCTTCAAAGGAGCTGCTCATCTCTCCATTGGAGGCAACAAGAAGCTGCCTACAGGTGGCAACTTTAAGTCCATTAAGTATAGGATTGATGAGGAGCTTTGGTACACCAAATGAGCTCCAACAATCTGCAGTACACAAGGAGCACTTACAAGTCCAAAATGCAAGCTCCAGCAACCTGCAGATTGGCAGGTTTGTATGCTTTCCTTTTAGTTGCTTGTGCAGGTATACTAAAGAACTCCTACACATGGAAGCTGCTGAACTGACACACTGCAACAACCAACAATATCAAACAACATATGGGAGTCTCTCAATATTGCAAATACAGAATTTGAGGAAGCCAGCTGCAATAGAGGAATGGCACCACATTCAGAACTATTGGAACTGCTCTTGGAATTATGTGTTTGCTTGTTTGTTTGCCTGTTTGTTTGTGCAGGTTGTTGGAGATACAGGCAACAGTGGAACTCAGATGGAACTCCAACAACCTCATAGACAACATCCAAGAACCAACAACAATATCATGAGTAGCTGTAACATGTTACATCTCCATCAACTTCATATACATACTGTGGGAACACAACACCAAACAACTGCTCAACCACACACCAAACAACAACTCAACCACAGAGCTGAAGCTGAAAGTGCAGACTTGAAAGATGAAGTTCAACAGCATCAGCAACAACAGATGCCAAAAACAACACACTCCCATGTACAGAACTACAACAACCATGTTTGTTTGCTGCCTTGGCTACTTGTAGGTGCAGGTCTGCAGCAACCATACATTTGGACCCCCATGCAGGTGTTCGAATGCAGCCACACTTTTCTCCATAACAACTCCAAGGATGTTGGCTACTATAGCTCCATATACTTCCTCTCCTTTCAGCCTCCTTAGCTGGTAATCATGATACTGATACAAAGGCACACTTCACCTGGATTTACTTGGTACGACAAGACTAAAAAGAGCAAAGATGAAAAGAATTTCCCATCCCATGCGAGATAGAAGTTTCGTATACTTGTTCTTCTTCAATGTAGCTATGTCTGGTATGTAGCATAGTTGTAATAGGACTAGTGTAGGTTACTTTCCTTTTTTCTCATGGAAGGGGAGAGTCTCCATCATTTATGCTTTCATAGTTGAATTGTACCGGGAGGAGTCCTCTCACAGGTTTACTGCTTTCTAGTTATAGTTAGTCTCTTTTTTGTATCGGGGATGAGTTAGCCGACCTTAATAGGTTAGCCGACTTATGAACCACCATAGGATCGGAGGTAAGGTTTATGTCCCCCTCCTTGTATTTTATTTTGATTATTTATGTTAAGGCTTGGGGGTGTTGCTTAACCCCTGACTGTGCACGAGAGGTGGGAGCCTCGTGTAGGGTCTGTTCTCATAAAAAAAACAAACAAAAAAAAAATCCAACTAATGCGGAAGTCAAAGCTCAATCTAATCAAATAATTAACAATATAAGAAAGCAAAAGCAAAAAAACAATATAACAAAAGAATAATTGGGCCAGGGTATAGATATATAAATATGATATAAAATATATAAAAGGCCCGATAGTGATCAACAATGACAAAATGACACTAGAACAAACTCCGAACCTGGTGTCACCTATACAGGAGCTACAAAGTACAAAAGCTGACAATATGTATAAATATATAACGCAAAACTGAGTGTCCAAAAATACAAAATACAAGTCAAAGCAAAAGATCGAATGTAGCAAGTCTCTGAGCGCCGGGAGCTCACCACAATTTGGATTGGCACTGATCAGGCACGTGCTGAGGGTCGCTTGAACTAGGAGCTGCATCGAAAAGATATAGAAGTGCAGTATGAATACCAAAACAGAGGGTACTTAGTACGCATCATAGGTTGATCGAGCTCAGAAATAATAAATATATAATAAGCAGCATGAAGATACCACTAATAATAAGATAGAAGCACAAAACTATAGTAACGGAGAAAAGAGGTACATTAAGAATCATACAATAATCAAATAAATTCCAACCAATAGGCAATCATATTAATAATCTTAGCCCACAAAATACCGGAGAAAACACATAAAATAATAGATAAAGATCAATATTCCTCAAAAGTGTCATGGGCCGTTCGGAATTCACACCTCGAGCTTCTCAATAGGATAATAATAATAATAATAATAATAATAATAATAATAATAAAAATAATAATAATAACCCGAATATATATCGATGTGCCAACTGGAATTCACACCTCGAGCTTCAAAAATGAAATGCCATAAATAAAATATCCCCAATATTTCCTTAATAGAATCTTTACCCTTATTCATTAACCAAAGTCTAAATCTCATCATTTTGTTCGTTCTTTATATAGGGATTTTTAACACCAGCGAGGCCAATTCAAGTAGTAGTATATCAAAATCACGTATCCCGCAAGTACGACCTTGAGCCTAATATTTCAATATCAAAAGCATTCAAGATACAAGAATAAGCCAAATTCACATTTAGTGGCAAATGAAACAAACAAGTCAAACCACAAATCACCAAGAAGCGAGTTCTAAGGATTCTATGCAGTGCAATCATGCCACAATATCAGCTAGACTAAGGCTCCAAGGCACAACCCAAAATAATCCTAACGATGATCATCGACTTCGAATTTCTCAATGGATTATCAACACCTAAATCACCAACCTAATCATGCGTTACTACTCAAAATATACAATTTCTAACCAAGCTAAGTCTAACAAGAATAAGCCATAACCTACCTCAAAGCTAAATCTGCTCCCAACTCGCTAAACTTGAATCTTTCCTTTTCGAGTCGCCTCCAAATAATGCCACTCTATAAAATTATAGAAGAACACATCAAAATAAGGCCAACGATACCCATATTGTTATGATTAAAAATGTAACTAAAATTGGGTCAAAATTTGATAGTAGGACCGATGCACGAAATTGAAAAACCAACTCCGTCACAAGGTCCCAAAAAGCTCAAGGAACTTGTGCTCCAAAAATGGGCACATTCTGAGCACCAAAAAAGCTCAAACAAATCCACCAATTTCAAGTCCTAGAATAGTTCAAAGATGCAAGAAACAACGAAATTTAGCAAAACTTACAAGGTTTTTAGGATGAAAAAGGGTGTCGGTATATCCCCGCAAGAATTCCCAACACACCAGAATAAAAATAATCAAAAATAACCAAGAATTGCTCTCCAAATTACTCTTTTCTAAGTACCAAAATGGTACTTAGACTGCTGGAAACGAGCATTTAATTAATTGGATTCAGTGATTTTGTTAGTTACGAGCCTGAGGCTCTAGCCCATGGTAGCGATCCCTAGAAAAATTACACTTCATGATTGTGGCACTCATCCCCATGATTGCGAAGACCAAAGACCTTGACCTTCGCGATCGCGACCCCTGTCTTGCGAACGCAAAAGGCAAAGTTGTCGGCACCAATAGTTCAGCTGGCACTGAACTTTGGAGCATTGAGTTTTTCTCCGATGGGGGTCCCGAATTCAAACTCAATGGAATTGAAGGAATTTTCAACGGAGGTCGACTTAATGGAATTGAAGGAATTTCCAACGGAGGTTGTTTCGTAGAAATGTTGACCAATTCAGCATTTTCCAAAGAAAGCTTTTAAAACACACAAATGGCCTCAAACTCATTTTGACCTCCTAAAAAATCGAACCAAAGGTCGTTTTAGACCAATCTCGGCATTTCAGAGCTAACTGCGCTGACAAAATTTTTATTCGAGTGCGTTTACTCAAAAAGTTGATGGAATTCAAACTTGACAAAAACTTTAAGTTAAAATGGCAAAACCGCCTAAACTCAAAACGAATACTCCAAAACCCAAACCAACCTCCCTTCCAGACCAAAATGGACCTTCTGGAGCTGATAAAACCTTCAGAATTCTCATACGACGCTCGGATCTTCGGATGTTGACTAAAGTTAACTCTTTCAAATAGTAAGCCTAAAAAATGGCCAAACCACCTCAAAACTCAATCAGACACCTTGAAAATTGTGTCATCCACCTCAATATCATATATAAGCTATAAAGTAGCTACAGGAAGGGTAAAATGGTAAAAACATGCAAAAGTATAAAAATTACAGTGGAGGTCATTATAATATCCACTACTAAAAGGACTTTCGTCCTCAAAAGTCAAGGAAGACAGGTACCTGGTCGCTCAAAAAGGTGAGGATATCGAGTCTGCATGTTCTGCTCGGTCTCTTAAGTATCCTTCTCGAGCAGACGATGCTTGCATTAGACTTTCACCAATGGAATCTCCTTAGACCTTAACCTAACCTATATGTCCAAAATAGCCACAGGCTCTTCCTTAAAGGCCAAGGACTCATCGAACTGAATTGAATCCCACTGAAGCACGTGAGACTCATCTGGAATGTACTGCCACAACATAAAACCATGGAATATAGGGTGAAAACATGATAGTGCTGGGGGCAAGGGAAACTCATAAGCGACCTCCCTTACCCATCTCAAGATCTCAAAAGGGCCAATGAACTTGGGGCTAAGCTTACCCCTCCTCCCGAATCTCATCACGCCCTTCATGGGCGATACTCGTAGTGATACCCGGTCTCCAACCATGAACTCCAAAGGCCATACCCTCCGATCAGCATAACTCTTTTGCTTACTATGGGAAGTACGGAGCCTCTATTGAATATGAACTCTATCCATCGACTCATGCAGCAAATCGGTGCCACAAGGCCTAACCTCAAAGGCATCAAACCATCCCATAAGGGAACGACATCTCCTACCATAGAATGCCTCAAAAGGTGCCATCTCAATGCTCGAATGCTAGCTATTATTATATGCAAACTCTGCCAAAGCTAAGGACTGATCCCACTAACCTTAAAAATCAATAACACAGGTCCGTAGCATGTCCTCTAAGACCTGAATAGTCCTTTAAGAATGGTTATTGGTCTAGGGTGGAAAGTAGTGCTGAGGTAGACTCTGGTGCCCAACTCCTTCGGAATAGACCCCCAGAAATGCAAAGTGAACTGATTACCACAGTTTGAAATGATAGATACTGGCATCCCATGTAATCATACCTCCTCTCAAATGTAATTTGAGTCAACTTCTGTGAAGTGTAGGTAGTCTGGACTGGTAAGAAGTGAGTAGACTTGGTCAATCGATCCACGATGACCCAAATAGAATCAAAACTTAGTTAGGCATGAGGTAAACCCACTACAAAGCCCAAAGTTATTCGCTCACACTTCTATTCTAGAATGTGTATTCACTAGGTCTAACCACCTCACCTTTGATATTCGAACTTTACCTACTGATAGTTTAAGCACCTAGCCACAAAGGCTGCATGTCTCTCTTCATCTCAAACAACCAGTAATGCTTTCATAGGTCGTGATACATCTTTATCGCACCGGGGTGAGTGGAATATCTAGAATTATGGCCCTCCTCAAGGATGATATTGACTAAATCTCTAACTCTAGGAACACAGATACAACCCTCAATCCTCAAAATGCCCTCCAGATCTAAGGTTGTCTTCCTAGCCTCTCCACTAAGTACCTTACCACGAATCATCCTCAATTGTGGGTCCTCAAACTACTGTGTGTGAATCTTCTCCATCAAGGAAGACCTAGCCTCTACATAAGAAAGTAACCTTCCGATCTTATAAATATCAAGATGAACCATTTGGTTACCTAAGGACTGAATGTGCGAAGCTAAAGGCATCTCCTCAACTAACAGGAAAGCCAAATTCCCCATACTCACCGCCTTCTGGCTTAAAGGATTTGCAACTATATTTGCATTTCTCGGGTGATAGAGAATGGTAACATCATAGTCCTTAAGCAACTCCAACCACCTGCGCTGTCTCAAATTAAGGTCCTTCTGGCTGAATATGTACTGGAGACTACGATGGTCAGTGTAAATCTCACAATGGGTTCCATACAAGTATTGTCTCCAAATCTTTAATGTGAAGACTACTGCCGCCAACTCCAAGTCATGTGTGGGGTAGTTCCGCTTATGTACCTTTATCTTCCTGGAAACATATGCAATAACTCTACCCTATTGCATCAGAACTCATCCCAAGCCAACATAAAGTAGTATCCTCAGGTGCTGCTCATGCTGCTCTCTGGTCCTAGAGTAGAATAGAATGTCATCAATTAATACAATGACAAAGGATTCAAAGTAGGGCCTGAACACAAGGTTCATCAAATCTATGAATGCTGCGAGGGAAATAGTTAACCCAAAAGACAAGACTAAAAACTCATACTGCCCGTATCGAGTCCTAAAAGTAGTCTTAGGGATATCTGACTCCCTAATCCTCAACTGGTGATACCCTGAACTCAAGTCTATTTTAGAGAATACTACTGCATCTTGGATATGGTCAAATAAGTCATCAATCTATGACATCGAGTACCTATTCTTTATGGTCACCTTATTCAGGTGCCTGTAATTAATACACATGCATATGGTACTATTTTGTTTTTCACGAACAGAATAGAAGCACCTCAAGGTGAAAACTGGGCCTTATAAACCCCTTAATCAAGAGGTCCTAGAGTTGCACCTTAAGCTCCCGCCATTCAATATGGTGGAATAGCGACTAGTTATGTACCCGACTCAACATTCATGGTCTATACTCATAGAGATACCCAATCTCCAACCATGAAGTCCAAAGGCCATACCCTCCGATCATCATAACTCTTTTGCCTACTATGGGAAGTACGGATCCTCTCTTGAATATAAACTTTGTCCATCAACTCATGCATCAAATTTGTGCCAAAAGGCCTAACCTGAAAGACATCAAACCATCCCACTAGGGAATGACATCTCATACCATACAATGCCTCAAAAAATGTCATTTCGATGCTTGAATGGTAGCTAATATTATATGCAAACTCTGCCAAAGCTAAGGAATAATCCCACTAATCTCCAAAATCAATAACACAGGCCTGTAGCATGTCCTCTAAGACCTGAATAGTCCTCTCTGAATGGCTATTGGTCTAGGGTAGAAAGCAGAGCTGATCTCAACTTGGGTGCCCAACTCCTTCGGAATAAACACCCAGAAATACAAAGTGAACTGAGTACCATGGTTTGAAATGATAGATATTGGCACCCCAGGTAATCACACCACCTCTCAGATGTAAATATGACCCAACTTCTGTGAAGTGTAGGTAGTCTGGACCGATAAGAAGTGTGCAGACTTGGTCAATCAATCCATGATGACCCAAATAGAATTAAAACCTACGGAGGCATAAGGTAAACCCACTATAAAGTCCATAGATATCAACTCACACTTCCATTCTAGAATGGGTATTCACTGGGTTTAACCACCTAGCCTCTGATGCTCAAACTTTACCTGCTGACAATTTAAGAACCTAGCCACAAAAGCTGCAATGTGTCTCTTCATGTCAAACAACCAGTAATGCTGTCAAAGGTCGCGATACAATTTCGTCGCATCGGGGTGAATGGAATATCTAGAAATATGAACCTTCTCTAGGATGAGCCTAACTAGATCTCCAACTCTAGGAACACATATACGACCCTCAATCCTCAAAATGCCCTCCATATATAAGATCATCTTCCTAGCCTCTCCAATAAGTACCTTATCACGAATAACCCTCAGCTGTGGGTCCTCAAACTACTATGTGTGAATCTGGTCTATTAATGAAGACCTAGCCTCTACATAAGCAAGTAACCTTCCGAGCTTAGAAATATCAAAAAGAACTATTTGGTTAGCTAAGGACTGAATATGCAAAGCTAAAAACATATCCTCAACTAACAGGAAAGCCAAATTCCCCATAATCACCGCCTTCCAACTTAAAGGATCTGCAACTATATTTATATTGCCCGGGTGATAGAGAATGGTGACATCATAGTCCTTAAGCAACTCCAACCACCTGCATTCTCTCAAATTAAGGTCCTTCTGGCTGAATATGTACTGGAGACTATGATGGTCAGTGTAAATCTCACAATGGGTTCCATACAAGTATTATCTCCAAATCATCAATGTGAAAACTACCGCCGCTAACTCCAAGTCATGTGTGGGGTAGTTCTACTCATGTACCTTCATCTTCCTAGAAACATAGGAAATAACTCTACCCTGCTGCATCAAAACTCATCCCAAGACAACATTTGACACATCACAATATACATAAATTCCCGGCCCTCAATAGAAAGACTAAGAATCAAACCTAAGATCAACAAGGCCTTGAGCTTCAGGAAGCTCGGCTCACACCGTTAGACCATTGGAAAGGAATATTCTTCTGAGTCTATCTAGTCAAAGGTGCGGTAATAAAGGACAACCTTTCCATAAACTATCTATAATACCCTGCCAACCCAATGAAACTTTGAACCTCAGTAAGAGAAGTGGGCCTAACCCAATCATGAACTGTTGCTATTTTTTCCAAATCTACCATAATCCCATGCTTGGATACCACGTGCCCTAGTAATGCAACAGACTCAAGAAAAAATTCATATGTAGTTAATTTGGCATACAACTACTAATCCCGCAAGGTCTAAAGTAGTATCCTCAGGTGCTGCTCATGCTGCTCTCTGGTCCTAGAGTAGAATAGAATGTCATCAATTAATACAATGATAAAGGATTCAAAGTAGGGCCGGAACACAAGGTTCATCAAATCCATGAATGCTGCGAGGGAAATAGTTAACCCAAAAAACAAGACTAAAAACTCATACTACCCATATCGAGTCCTGAAAGTAGTCTTAGGGATATCTGACTCCCTAATCCTCAACTGGTGATACCCTGAACTCAAGTCTATTTTAGAGAACACTACTGCACCTTGGAGATGGTCAAATAAGTCATCAATCCATGACATCGAGTACCTATTCTTTATGGTCACCTTATTCAGGTGCCTGTAATTAATACACATGCACATGGTACTATTTTGTTTTTTACGAACAGAATAGAAGCACCCCAGGGTGAAAACTGGGCCTGATAAACCCCTTAATCAAGAGGTCCTAGAGTTTCACCTTAAGCTCCCACTATCCGATATGGTGGAATAGCGACTGGCTGTGTACCCAACTCAACATCAATGCCAAATTCAAAGTCACGCTTAAGAGGATGACCAAGTAAATCAGTGGGTAATATATCAGGGAACTCTTGGACCACCGAAATAGAATTAACAGATGGAGTAGCAGCACTAGCGTTACGGACATAAGTAAGATAGGCTAGACACCTCTTTCCCATTAACCGCTGAGCCTTGAGGAAGGAAATAACAACACACGGCATATGACTAACTTCACTTGCCCACACGACTGGAGGAATACCAGGCATACATAAGGTAACGAGCTGGAGAAGCAATCTAAAACTGCATAATGAGTGGAAAATCAATCCATGCCTAGAATCAAGTCAAAGTCTACCATATCTAGTATAATCAGGTCTACTATAGTATCATAGCCCATGATAGTCACCATACAGGATTGATACACGTGATCCATTACTAAAGAATCATTTATGGGGGTAGCTACACACATAGGCACAAGCAATAGCTCGCATAAAATATTCAATCGAGTAGCATAACGAGCAGACACATATGAGTAAGTAGACCTCAGATAAAATAAGGTATAGGCAGGTTGTTGAGAGATAGAGATCGTACCTGTGATGATGATATCTGATATCTCCACCTCTGGTCTACCCAGAAAAGCATATATGTGACTGTGTCTACCTCTACCACCTATCCGACCTTCTTGGAGACTACCCCTAGTGCCTAAGACTCACCTCTACAACCCTCCACTCTCTCTTTGGATGGCTAAATTGGGGCCCTGGGGGACTGAACAAGCTGACCCTACTGTATATTGCTTCTACGATGACTAATAGTAGGATACTCCCTAGCAAAGTGACCTATCATACTACACTCATAACATGGCCCTCTGAAGTAACCTCTCTATGATGTCCCAGCTGAACCTGAATGGCCATCACAGCCTGAATACCCAGAAGTCTAACCTTTGAAGACTGACCCAAAGTTTGGCCGCTCTGATCGCTGGTACCTGCTAATCTACCATCGGTAAGATATAAGTTTGCTTGTACCAGTTTACTAGGTAGATACTGCTATGGATGGCCTCTACTAAAAGAACCCATACCCTGTGACAGATGTCAACTGAAACTGACTTGGCAATGAGGACTCTTGTCACTTCCTCTATATGCCTTATGATGTATAGCTTCAATAGTACGACCATGATCTACTATTTGCAGAACGAAAATCTTGATGCAACCATGTGCTTTGTAGCCAACCTTAAAGGATCAGATACCCTCTGATAAATCGATTTACCCATTCCTCCTCTACCGGTATGATCATGGTAGCATGCCTGGAGAGCTCATAGAATCGAGACTCATAATCTATGACCATCATTGATTCCTGTACTAGCACTGTGAACTCATATCTCAATCTCTCCCTCATGTTATAGGGTACATAGTTCTCTAAGAAGGCCTCAAAGAACTGAGTCCATGACATGGGCAGCAATCCTGCGGGTCTGCTACTAAGAAATGATCTCCACCACTGCTTCGCTGGTCCATCCAGATGTAAAGCTATGTAATCAACCCCATAAGACTCCACCAATCCGAGGTTATCCAACCTCTCCTGGCAACTAATTAGAAACTCACGGGCATCCTTACTCGCGGTACTTGAGAACCTGGGAAGAGACAATATGATAAATCTCTATAACATCTTCTGCTCCTCTACGGTCATAACTAACCTAGTGATCATATGATGAACAATTGTAGCAATTGTCTAAATCATAAGACAAGGAGTGGTAGTAGTGGTTTGTAGGACTAGGGTCTAATCATATTGTGCTCTGGCCTGGCCTGAAGTCTGTTCCTCCTATCGAACCTGAGGTCCAGCTGAAGTGCTAGGCCAATGTCCCTACTCGAGACATCCCCTCCATAAATCTGAGCATCCAAGCTGGAGTATTCTATAAAAATGGTGTGTCTATGAACCTGGGTGGGGGCTGGGTTAGATCCTCCTCCGTCGGCTGATGCTCGAACTGCTCAACCTTTATATCTGGCTTTGGCACTAGTACTATGGCCTAAGCTCTGCCCTAGACTCGGTGTTGACCTCATCCTCTACTCTGAGCTGGGGCTCTATCTATAGGCACAGTGGTCTCTTGTCCACCCTGAGTAGATCTCAGCCTTGCCATCTGAGAAAGAGTGAAACAGTTAGAATTTAGAAGTGTTCATTATTATTAGTGCACGATGAAAAACAACGATGGTGAATTAATTCCTAACAATATCCTATAGCCTCCCGAAGATTGCATATGGACGTCATCATAATGATCCGCGGGACTTTACTAGACACTTGGTCCTATAATAGTGAGATCGGTGAACCTAAGCTTTCATACCACTCTATCCCGACCCAAATCTGGACCATGATGGTGCCTACCATAACCCCCGACTAAGCAAGCCGAATCCAACTAATGCAGAATTCAAATCTCAATCTAATCAAATAATTAACAATATAAGGAAGCTGAAGCAAAAAATGAATATAATAAGATAATACTCAGACAAGGGTATAGATATGTAAATACGATACAAAATATACAAAAGGCCTGATAATGACTAAAAATAATGAACTGACACTAGACCAAACCCCAGATCCAGTGTTACCTCTATAGAAGCTACTAAGTACAAAAACTGATAATATGTAAGAATATACAATGCAGAACTGACTGTCCAAAAATACAAAATACAAGTCAGAGCAAAAGATGGAATGTAGCAAGTCTCTGAACGCTGGGAGCTCACCACAATCTAGATCTGACAACGCTATGGATGATCAGGCATGTTCTGTGGCTAGCTCGAAATGGGAGTTGTATCAAAAAAATGCAGAAGTATAGTATGAGTACCAAAATACGAGGTACTCAGTAGGCATCATAGGCCGATCGAGGTAAGAAAGAATAAATATATAATAAGGAGTAGTAAGATACTACTAATAATTAGATAGAAGCACAAAAGGGGTAAGGGAAGAATCATACGATATAAAATAAATTCTAACCAATAGGCAATCATATTAATAATCTTAGCCCACAAAATACCAGAGAAAACACATAAAATGGTAGATCAAGATCAATATTCCTCAAAATTTCTATGGGGCACCCAAAATTCGCACCTCGAGCTTCTCAATAGGATGATAATAATAATAATAATAATAATAATAATAATAATAATAATAATAATAATAATAATAATAATAATAATAATAATAATAATAATAATAATAATAACAACAATAACAATAACAACAATAACCTAAATATATATCAATCGCCACCCGAAATTCACACCTCAAGCTTCTCAATAATAATAGTAATAATAGTAACTCGAGTATGTATCAATGGGCCGCCTGAAATTCATACCTCGAGCTTCTCAATAATAATAGTAATAATAGTAACCCGAGTATGTATCAACGGGTCGCCCAAAATTCACACCTTGAGCTTCTCAAAAACAAATTCAACAAATAAAATATCCCCGGTATTTCCTTAATAGAATCTTTACTTTGATTCATTAATCAAAGTCTAAATCTCATCATTTTGTTCGTTCTTTAAAAAGGGGGTTTTAACACCGGCGAGGCCAAATCAAGTAGTATATCAAAATCACGCATCCCTCAAGAAATGTAAAACTCCCGCTAAGGGCACCAAATAACCAACATGAAACTCCGGTGTACCAAAAGCACGACCTTGAGCCTAACATTTCAATATGAAAAGCATTCAAGATACAAGAATAAGCCAAAATTCACATTTAGTGGAAAACGAAACCAACAAGTCAAACCATGACATCCTATGTCCAAATCACCTAGAATCGAGTTCTAAGGGTTCTAGGTGGTACAATCATGCAACAATATCACCTAGACTAAGGCTCCAAGGAGAGACCCAAACTAATCCTAACGATGATCATCAACTTCGAATTTCTCAATGGAATATCAACACTTAAATCACCAACCTAATTATGCATTACTATTCAAAATACACCAATTCTAACCAAGCTAAGTCTAACAAGAGTAAGCCATAACCAACCTCAAAGCTGAAACTGCATCCGAACCGCTAAACTTGAATCTTTCCTTTCCAGGCCACCTCCAAACGATGCCACTCGATCAAATTATCGAAGAACATATTAAAATAAGGCGAATGATACTCATATTGCTATGAGTAAAAAAGAACTAAAATTGGGTCAAAATTTAACATTTGGACCCGCGCACGAAATCAAAAACCCAACTCCATCACAAGGTTCCAAAAAGCTCAAGAAACTTGTGCTCTAAAAATGGGCACATTCTGAGCACCGAAAGAGCTCAAACAAACCCACCAAGGTTTTAAGAATGGAAAAAGGGTCTTGGAACATCCACACAAGAATTCCCAACATACCTGAACAAAAATGATCAAAAATGGCCAAGAATTTCTCTCTAAATTACTCTTTTTCTAAGTCCCAAAATGGGACTTAGACTGTTGAAATGGAAATTTAATTCACTGGATTCAGTGATTTTATTCATCGCAATCGCGAAGCTTGGATAAATTAAACTTCACAATCGCGAACAAAGACCCTGACCTTTGCGATCGCTTCCCTGGCTCGCGAATGCATATGGCAAAGTGTCCTGCACCAGCAACTCAACTGGTGCTGAACTTTGGAGGATTGAGTTTTACTCCAATAGGGATTCGAAATACATTCGTTACCCTGTGAATGCAGACGGACTATGATACCCAACTGAAAATGGCATTTTGGACTTAATGGAATCAACAATTTTTTCAAAAGAGGTCATTTTGTTGAAATGTTGACCCAAGTCAACACTTTCTAATAATGCTTTCAAAATTCATAAACGACCTCAAACTCATTCCAACCAATCGAGAATTGAACCAAAGGTCATTCTAAACCAAAATTGACATTCTAGAGCTAACCACACTGACATAATTTTTATCCAAGTGTATTTACTCAAAAAGTAGACCAAAGTCAAACTTGGCCAAAACTTTAAGTTAAAACAGCAAAACCACCTAAACTCAAAATGAATATTCCAAAACCCAAACCAACCTTTCTTCTAGACCAAAATAGACCTACCAAAGCTAATGGAACCTTCAAAATTCTCATACAACACCTGAATCTCCGGATGTTGACTAGAGTTAACTCTTTCAAACCTTAAGCCTCAAAAATAGAAGAACCACCTCAAAACTCAATAGGAAAAAAAATGATTTGGGGGTCATTACAGAGAAGCAATCTCCTAGTCCAATAACTACGTGCCACTATACGAAAAAAGGGTAATATGTTAGTTGGGGCTTGATTTCATTTAGCTTAGTAAATCTACTTAGGCGATGTTTATGTTCCTTACATTAGCAAGTAGAAAAATCCCTTTTCTGTGTGGGGAAGGCAGTGGACTCGATTTTATAGCTCACATAATTTATGTCGATTAATGATATCTCTCACAAATCCTTATGACTTACACTATGTTATTATTACCTTATGACTTCTTTACGAGTTTTGGATTGACCATGTCTTATGTTTCTCATGATGTTTTAAAGGTTTTTACTTTGTTTAGCTTGGTCATTATATTATTATGATCTACGTCATGTATTGCATATTCTCCGTACTCAATATATTTTATAGTAATGACTTATATTCTTTTACCCATATTGTTTTATAATATAGGCCATGATACTCCTGCATGTTTCCGTGGCTAGTACACTTCCCATTTGGAGTTGCTTGATTTGGTGAGTCCCCATGTTTCAAGGGCGCAACCACTTATGTCAACTTTTTTTTCAGAATCATTTTTCCTTCATATGTTTTGGGTGAGCTAGGGCTTATCCTATACCCTTGGCTGTGTTGGTAGAGGCTTGTCAGACTTGACTAGTATGATTTCCCTTTTGTTTCAGATTATTCTTTAGATTCTCTTTTATTGAGACTTCTATTTTTGAGACTTATCTTCCACATTTAAACTTACTCTTTATTATCATATCATCTCAGGTCTTTGTATGTTATGCTAAGAGGCTTGATTAGGGTCTCTCTGGATTCTAGTTATCATGTCATGTCTAGGGTCTAGCTTGGGTCAAGAAAATTAATAGCAAAGTCCATAAAAAAACACTCACAAATATCACAATTCTAATGATGTGCAATGCAATGAAATGAGATGTCAAATCTAGTGATGCATGTCTGTCCTAATGATACACACCCGCTGAATATCAGGTCAGAACTCACGAGGGACGTACGTGGTCCATGTATCCGCCTGAATTATTTTCCATCGGCATACTTATCAGTATCTGGAACCATTTCCCATTATTATTGCCAGAACCATTTTTTATTGGCATCATATCACGACCTAAATCTTCGAGTCATAATGCCGCCTACTTAACGCACCAGTAGGCTAGCCAACCTATATCCCAAAACTATGAGTAATAGGATTTAAGGGTCGAAGACCAACATTTAAACTAAAAAATATTAAAATAAAGGAACACAAATAAACGGGTAGAAGCAAAATAAAAAAATATACAAATAAGAGACCCCTCCAGAACTTGAAAGTCACATGTACAGAGCTAGTAACAAAATAAGTACAAGTCCCAAAAGTGGACCACAGAAACAACACTCTCTCAAAAAGTAAAAAGCAAGTAATAAATATATACACAGGGAGATGGGTAAATTCAGAATGTTGTGTGCTCACCTTCTCCTCCGGTCAAGATTGCAGTTAGTTCGAGATGAGCTTTGATAGCTGGTGCTCGGACATACATCACGAAAATAGATGTAGAGTATAGTATGAGTACCAAAATAGTACCCAGTAGGAATCATAGCCGATTGAGTAAGAAAAGGAAAATATAATGACCCTAAAGGTCAATTTTGTAAATTTTCATAATTTCGAGAATAGATCAAAATATCATTAATGAAGACAATCACAAATATATCCAAGTATTGCTTGAACACCTTGTTCATCAAATCCATAAAAGTTGTGGGGGGCATTCGTTAGTCCAAAAGACATAACTAAAAATTCAAATTGACCATACCATATTCTAAAAGTTGTCTTGGGGATGCCACATCCCTTTACTCGGAGTTGATGACAACCTGATTGGAGATTAATATTTGAAAAGTAGCTTGCTCCTTGAAGTTTATCAAATAAGTCATCAGTCTTTGAAATGGGATACTATTCTTAATTATGATTATTGAATTGCTAATTGTCAATACACATATGAAGAGAACCATCCTTCTTCTTGATAAAGAAAACTAGAGCACCCTATGGAGAGATACTCGGTCTAATAAAACCCTTATCTAGTAAATCCTTCAATTGATCCTTTAACTCTTTCAATTCACTAGAGATAAAGAGGAATAGAGATAGGCTGAGTATATGGGAGAATATTGATACTGAAGTCTATTTCCCTTTCGGGAGAAATACCTAGGAGATCATCGGGAAAAACTTCAAAAAACTCATTAACAACTAAAACTGACTCAAGAGTAGGAGTTTCAGAATTAATATCTCTAACCCGAACTAGATGATATGCAACCTTTGGAAATCATTTTTTGGGTTTTAAGGCATTAAATGAATTAGCCCTTAAATACAAAATTACTACCTTTCTGTTCTAGGACTAGCTCATTTGGAAACTAAAACTTAATCACACGGGTTCTACAACATATAGAGGCATAACATGCATAAAGCTAATTCATACCAAGAATTATATCAAAATTGGTAATATCAAGCTCTACTAGGTCAACGAAGGTGACCTTGTGAAAAAATAAAATTGGATAATTTCTATAGACTCTTTCAGCCACAAGTGAATCACCAACCCGAGTATAGACTGAAAAAGGCTCTAACAAGACCTCAGGACTAACAATGAATCTCCTAGAAAGATAAGGAGTAACAAATGATAGAGTAGCAATCGGATCTAATACTGCATAAACATCAAAGTCAAACACTTTCAACATACCTGCTACAACATCGGGGGTATCCTCTAACTCCTGATGAGTCTAAAGGGCATAAAATTTGTTTTGGCGCTGACCGCCACCTTAAGTAGTAGTACGTTAATTCGGACGACCGGTAGCCTGAGTCTGAACTTGGGGACTAGCCCTACCCTGACACTCCCTTGCATGATGAACGGGCTTTCCACACTTGAAATAAACATCCAACCCCGCTAAGCACTCTTCTATATGGTTTTCCCTAAAATTGTTACATGGAGGGATGACTTGACCACCAGAAGCTCCATCTTGTGCCTTAGGATTTGGCACTTTATTCTTTTCAAATTTTAGAGTCGTAGTGTTTGAAGAACCTTGGCCTTGAAACCTTTGTCCTTATCAAAAATGACCATTTCTACTCCTGGACTTGTTGTGAGAAAACTCGCCTTCATACCGAGCCCTTTTGGGCTCCCTTGAACTTTTCTCCTTAATCTTTTCTTCTTCAATTTTCTAGGAATAATTCATAAGCCTAGAGATGTCCATCTCCTTGATAAGCATAGTGATTTTTCATTCTTTCATAACCAAGTCTGACACTCATAAATAAACTTGCTCATTCGGGCATGAGAGTTATCTACCAAGGATGGAGCATACTTTGATAACTTTATGAACTTGAGGGCGTACTCCCTCATACGCATGTTCCCTTGCTTGAGGTTTATGAATTCCAACAACTTTGACTCCCTTAGCTCTAGTGGGAAGAAGTGATCAAGAAATGCAACTTTGAACTTTTCCGAACCTATGGGACCCTTTTCCACCCTTTTGGCTTTCCATTGGTTCTACTAAACTTGAGCTACACCCTTGAGTTAGTAGGCTACTAACTCTGCCTTTTCCCTCAAAGACACTCCCATAATTTCCATAAGCTTGTACAATTCATCAATAAAATCTTGGGAATCCTCATCAACCTTGGACCAATGCAACTTGGGAGGGTTCATCCTTGTGAAATCTCTAACCCTTACATCCGGAGTAGTCACAACTTGAGGGGAATCCACCCTCGATTTACTTGAGTAGTAACAACTTAGGATAACATTTAAAAAACTACTTGGAACTCAGCATTAGTCACTTGATCATTCAATAGAGCATATAGAGCTTGTTTCTCCTCTCCCTCAACATTCCTTCGAATAGGGTACCTTCATGGAGACATAATTCTATAATCACAAAAAGAAGGCGTTAGAAGAGGAAAACTTAGAGTTCAACTCTAAAGCACGATGAGATCATGAAAGAAATGAAATGTTTTTCTTATAGCCTCTTATTCATAGATGTGGCGCGCTTTACACAAATGAATAAGACTCTACTTAAAATGGCATGTTAGACTCTTTAGGACACTTGAACTTTGTGCTCTGATACCAAGTTTGACACGACTCAACCAAGGTCCTAGTCGTAACATAATGATTAGAATCTCAAAAGACTCCAACCAAGCCTCTTAGTATAACATTCATGAGCATACATAAGGAAATTAAATAATAAAGCTAAACCAAGATATGGAAACAAAATCTCAAATAGAATATAATTCTCGAAATGAGAAAATGACAACATAGACTCTTTTCTATCTAACATGACTCTAATAACTCGATGGGGGAATAAGACAAGCTCCTCTCTTATGCATATAGAAAACATAAGAAATAAGTGTCATGTCCTCAAAGTGTGAGGACTCACCAACAATAAGGAACTAACAACAAAACTCTAGCCATGATAGGGAGGAGTATGAACGTGTCATTGGTCCCTACATTATGATACAATGTACGCAAAAAGTATGTGTTAGTAAATAGAATGTACTAAGTATGTGAGAATATGCATGAAAAATAAACATAGGACATTGTCAATATGAATCATGGGATGCAATTCTTTAGAACATGTGTAAACTCATGAAAATATTTAGAACATTTATCTCATTGGTAAATGCATCAAAAGAATCTTATAGTTATCATAAGAACTCATAACTTGACTGAATCTATGTGGGATAGGACCTTCAACCGACATATAAGACCATACAAGCAAATAAATAGAATCCGATAACTCCTACATCAAGAAAGGGGAGGCTACCTTGCCAAGGCATACTCCATTAGTAAATCTTTTAATTGGGCTATGTGGATCTACTAGCTTCTCCATATAGCATATATAAACCTACTCAAGCAACATAGTTTAGGGAAAAAAGGTTGCTAATAGGATTTTCTTGGGTAACTAATTGCATTACAGGACCGAACCCTACCTAAAAGTCCTCTCGATGCTTAATCAATATTCCAACAGAACTTATAAAACATGATCATAGATATCATAGGGAAATATAATAACTAATAGCAATCTATCTTTATAAAACATCATAAGAAGAGCTCATCAAATATTATCATAGTAAAAAGCATAGGATTAGCTCATCTATCATATAACTCATACAATATGGGTGTAAGCCTTCCATAATTACATATCTTTGATCATAAACATCTTTAGGGACTTAACTTTCCCTATCTTTAACTTTTCTTCAAACATCATAGAGTCATCATTCATGAACTTCTTTGCATAAAGCATTCGTAAAATATAACATGAAAATCATGATCATATCTCATTAATCATACTTGAGACTAGCATATATCATGGATCATTGAATTTCAACTTGAAATCATACAATATGATGTTAATTATGCATAATTAGGCTAATAGTATTGAAGAATATCATAATTGAGAAGATCCAATGAAAATTATGCAATTAGGGCTTTTAGTTGAAGAAGACATAAGAGAATTGAGAAGAAATATTTAAGATTCCATGGGTGAAAGGTACCCATGGATGAAGTCCCATATATCTTGACCTTGATGAACCCTAAATTGAAGAGAATGAAAGCTTGACCTTGAAGGAATCCCTTGAATTGCTTGAGGAGGAAAAACACCTTAGAGAGAAAACTTGGGAGACAAGGTTTTGTGATTTAGGGATTATGGAGAGAATGAGAGGGTTAGAAGGCTTTAGGGTAGTTAATAGGTAGGAACTTAGTCCCAAAATCAATCCACATTCATTAATGAAAGTATAGAGAATGACCAAAATACCATTTATTTAACTGAAAACTTGGACTACACGGAGGACCCACCATAGTCCGTGAACTTCACCATGGCCCTTGGTGGTGTCCATGGTCAGTTCCATGAACTTGGCTAAAAGGAAAATCTAGATGGTCCCCTTTACGGAGACCATAACAGTCCGTGAAAGTCACCACAATTCATGGTGAGGGTCGTGTGAGGGTCCTACTAATTTTCAAAATCCTGACCATGGTTGCACATCATGAATTGTGATAAGGACTATGACCCGTGATGACCTTCGTGGTCATCACTTGAAGACCCTGTTAGATGAAAAGTCAATTGAAAAGAAACTCTCAAGGAAAAATTGACAAACCCCAAGTCTATGAGTTGGTCTATGACTCGTAGGGACTTTTATGGGTCATAGAGATGAGTCATGGACATGAATTCAAGGTTGGAAAATGTACTAAGGCAAAAGTAGGGTTGACGAGTTACTTGATGACTCATAGGAATGAAGACGACTCATAAAAATGAGCGTGGTGAAACTTCAAAGACCTTCAACTTGTAGGTTTCTCAGGATTGCAAGAAAAGTAAGCTTTTTGACTCGTAAGGAAGAATACGAGTCATAACCATGAGTCATAACTAAAGATATGAGGCCCTTATTTCGGGGTTCCATCAGACCTGCAAGACGAACCCAATCAATGACTCATGGAAGTGAAAATGAGTCATAGAAATGACTTGTGTAGAAAGTTCAGAGACTTGTTTTTCAAGTCTTTCTCAGGGCCTGTATGATGAGTCATTCCCATGACTAGTCACTGCTTCTATGATTCTTAGAACCTTGTCGTAGGGTTGTCTGACTCAGAATTTAATGAGGGATAGTTTGGAGTTTTCTCTATATTCTACCAATATATATGGACCTTTTTTAGGACTAAATTCATTAAGTATTATGTCCTAAATACTCCTAAACCTTTTTTATTCTCTCATTATTTCCAAACAAATTTTAGACTTCTCTCCCAAGGTTCCTCAAGAGTTCATCAAGCTTTGGTTAGGGTTTCTTCAAGATCAAGCCTCCTTTCTCAAATTAAATTCATATTTCAATTAAGGTATGTGTGGATTTATTCATGGGTCCCTTCCACCCATGGATTCCAAGGTTTATTTCAAAATCTAATGAAATCTCATTAATTTTGAACTCCAATTTTGATGAATTGTATTGGGCTATTTTATTTAAGTTTTTAATCATTACTAATGATAATTATAGTATGTTTCTACATAAATTATATGATTTCAAGTTTATTTATGAACTCCAATGCATAAAGATATTTTCAATGATGAATTACATGTAGTATGGGTATGAAGTTCAATGATTTCAAAGTATTCTATGGTTTTCAATCAAATTATTTATGTACTCAAGTTTTTCTTCCAAATTGAAGGATGAATAATGGTTACAAATTTCAATTATGACCAAATTATTATATTTATGCAAGTTATGAAGAAAGGTCACCTAGGGCCCTATGTGGTGACCTAGAAACCTCATGATAAGAATTGTGCAAGTATGATTTGTAATGATGAAAGGCCAATTCTCACATTGCAATTATGTTATGAAATGAGATAATCTATGAATTTCAAATCTATGATCTTGTCTATGATATATATTCACTATGATTTGTATGCTACACATGAATTCCATGGGATTTGACTTAGCACGAGCGAACTTGAGGTGAGGGCCCTACCAAAAGCCTTAGTAGTAGCTTCTTGTCCTAGAAACTACGTGCCATCGTAGGTTTTCCTTCATGGATTAGCTAGTGAATCCACATAGAGAATATGTACATAACCCACCTAGCGAGGTAAAGTCTATCTTGGCAAGTAGATTCCCTATTTATGGGGAGACAATGGGATTCCATGTTATAGCCCGCATGGTCTTATTATCGGTTATGGTTCCTATCCTATATATGTATATAATTATTATGTTATTTTATAATTTTCAACTACGTCTCTTAAATGCTTTAATTATTATAGTTTGTCTCATGGTTTTACTTATCCTCTGTACTATATATGTTCTTGATCATTGTAGCTTACTATTTATATTATGTCATGCCCACATACTTAGTACATTTGAATGTACTAACACATATTTGTTGCCTATATTGTCTCATAATATAGGGGTTGAGGTTGAAGAATATATTCATTCATGTGTATAGTAGAGTTTCCAATCGGTGAAGTGTTGGTGAATCCTCATCTTATCAAGGATGAGTTATGACTTTGTTCTATTCTAAAGACTTTGTTATGGATTGGTTATATGCCGCTTATGAATCCATATGTTGTAGCCCCTGTGTGATTAAGTTTCACTTTCCTAATGAGCCTATTGTTGAATGAAGGGTAATGTAATATCTCGTGTGGTTTGAAGGTTGAAAGGTGCTATTATAAGGTGAAATAGGGGGAAATGGCTTCGGAGTATTTTTAGTCAAACTCGATGAATTCAAATTGTATATATGAGTTAGGATCAATTACTAAGTATTTAAATAGTGTTAGATGTGGTGTGTGATCTCAAACACCAAGATGATTCCAAAAAATTTCTATCAGCTAAGTTTTCGTATGAGTTCGTGTCAGGACCAACTTCAAACAATAATATCTCTTAGCATATAATGCATTAGGTGGCCCATGACCTATCAGATTAAAGGTCTTTGAGTCTTCTTTCCAATGTCACCAAGATACATTATTTGGATTTCGCAGTAAAAAGTTATGTCCTTTTAACCAGAAGGGTGCACGCAAAGTCCGCATCATGAACTTGGTCAATCTTGGTTCAAATTTTAATCTCAGGAAACAATGAGCTATGGAGGAACGCCTCCGCATTGCGGACCTGTTCCCAGTTAGTTCAAAATTTAGAAAACATTTCCAGTTTTAAGTAAGGGCAACTTGTACAATTACCTAAACATATATATACGGACTTGGACATATTTTGAGGTCATTTTCCACTCTTTTGCCTACCCAAATCTGTAAACTTGATCCTCCTTACTTCCAAATCATCACCTACAAAATTCCTTTCAAACTCAAGGGATTCAAGGCTTCTCATTGAAGACCAAGCATCAAGATTTCTTCAAGCTTTACTCTAAGGTATGTGGGTTCTTCATCCATTGGTTCTTCCACCCATGGAGCCCAAAATCCTTTTCAACTAATTCCTTTGATTTCAAGTATTGATTCTTAATGGGTACTTCTAATTTCTTCTTATTACCATGGAGCATGATTGAAATTGTGGTTATTGACTCAAATTGCATGAAATTGATTACTACCTATGAATGCCCTAATTTTCTATCTTGGGTTTATGAATTTTCAAATGGGTCTTGTTCAATCCCTCTCAAATTGCTAGATTATGGTTCAAATTATTGATATTATATTCAAATAAGTGTATATTAATACTCAATTTTATGAATTGTTAATTTCAAGTAATTTCCTATCTCAAGCTACTATGGGTCTTTAAAATGAATGGTGGGTTATTTGAAATATTTTGAATTGACTCAATTGATAATGTTTATGCATGGTCCTTTTGGAAACAATGTTTGAAAGATGAATTGAATAGAACCTACCTAGTTTTACTATATTTTCAATAAAGCTTGACTTGAAAACTTTTGACTCCAAATGAATTTTTTTGAAAGCAATGTCTATGATCAAAAAGGGAGTCTTATGAAATGAAAGAATGATGAAATTCGAGTTAAGTAGAATGTTGATGGAGGATATCTCACCTAATTAATTATTAAGAAGATATTCTATGATTATGTTTTTATAAATAGTAGACGGGTAGTAGATATGGCCCCTCCCACATGATATTGAATTTTTATTTTATGGTTTGTCTATTCCATCGAGAGCTTACCTAGCATCGACTTGGACTAGGGGAGAATACCCATGCCCCTAATCTATGTGTCACCGTAAGTATAAAGGGATTAGAGGCGAATATCCAAATCTATAAGATGTGAGTACCCATCTAAGAACTAGGGGTGATTACCTGGTTCACACAACCGCTTAGTGGATCTATTTAGTCATATAGGAGTCTACCTTAGCAAGTAGTCTCCTCCTTCCCTCCGATGTAGGGGTAACATTGAGACTTCATGTTATAGCTCACAGGGTTTATGTCAGTTAACGGTTGCTCTCATAAAAAGGTAAAATGTCTCTCTCAAAATATTCAAGGTATTTCTTACTATAGCGGTATCTCTCACAAGGTAAAGTATGTGCTCTCACAAGATTAAAAGTTTCTACCAAAGGATTTATGGTATGCTTCGTTAAAATTCATGGTATTTTCATAGTATATGTTTTCCTATAATAACTCATGATTTCTATTATAGTATTTAAGTTCTTTGAGGTTGTTCATGAATTACTATCATGATTTAATTATTTACTTTGTATGTTTTCTAACTTGAAAAATTTCACATTGCTCACATACTTAGTACATTCAAAGTACTAATGCAAACTCTATTGCCTACATGTTATCACCAAGTAGGGACCGATATTTCTCCTCGATTTCTTCCACGTGGCTAGCTTGAATTAGTTTGAAGATTGCTTGTGGTGAGTTTCCATATTTCGGGAACAACATCCTTTTTATTCTAGCTTATGTTATATAGATCATTAGGATTTTTATTATGGCATTTCTTGACACTTCTTTTGAGGGTGAGCTAGGGACATGTCTTATCCCCCTCCAAGTCTAAAGGTAGAGGTATTATTGGACAAAAGTATGATGAACCTTGATTATTATAGTTCTTATTATGATGATCTCCCATAGTCCCTCTTTCCCCTTAAGTTTCCTTTTTTATTAATGTCATTACTGATGAAACGGCTAAATGAATGCTAAGAGGCTTGTTTGAGATATCTTTGGATTTCTCGTTCGCCGTGTCACATCTAAGAACTAGGCTTGGGTCTTGAAAAACTTGATATCAGAGCCCAAGGTTTTGAATAGTCCATGGAGTCGAACATACCGCATCGAATAGGCTCTTATTCATGATTGTGAAGCGCGTCTGCTATCAGTGCACGAGTTGCTCCTAAGTTAATTCTGATAGTGGATGACAAATAATGTTATGTTAGGTTTCAAAAAATAAAACCACCCTAGTTTCAAGGTGGTAATAGAGAGAATGCTCATGATTTCTTGACTTTGTTCCATGAGATACTTGAGGCAGTGAGTATAATTGATATCCATGTTATTCATTTTATTGAACTCCTACTCCGTGGATCATTTAGGGAGTGGTGGAGGATATTTATGAGGTACAGAACAGTTGGAGCCCCTCTGGTAGAGTGGGATGCTTTTTCCAGTGCTTTTGAGGACTGTTTTATTCCAATAGAGGATGTGGAAGAAGAGTAGGTTAAGTTTTGAGGGTTTTACAGAAGGTAGCATATCCATTGTTGAGTATGAGGCACGATTCTATAATTGTCTCGACATGTCATGGCCTTGATTCTAAATGAGATGGAGAGAGTCCACAAGTTTGTGAGAGGAGTAAACTCCTCTATTAAATTGTATGCATTCAGATATGTACATGAGGGGGCTTCCTTTCAGTCCATAATGAGCACTGCCAAGGAGGCAGGGTTGATAGTTAGAGAAGAGTTTGAGGAACCCAAGAGGGTCGTTATTAGTGGTCAATTTTTTGGCGCCTCATCTGGAAGTAGAGGTTCAAATAGGGGTGTAGTTTATTTTAGCGTTAGAGACCCATTCATGGTTCCATGCCAGAGGCTGAGGATGGCAGAAATATTGAAGGTTCCACAGTTCTAGATGGGTGGCCATGATACTTTATCTTGTTCATCGCAACAACATTCTGCTCTAGAGAGAGATTCAGCTCCTCCAGCTATAAGTTAAGATAGGGGTCTGATGGGTAGAGGTAGTAGGGATTCTTGTAGTGGTGTTGTGGTTCCGCAAGGAGGTAGATATGTGGCATAGACTAGTGGCGATAGAGGAGCTCAATAATTATGCCTTTCTAGAGATACCCAAGGGTGAGGCTTTTAACGCAGTTATCATATGTATGGTCCTAATTTGTTATCGACCTACAATATGTTATTTGATCTAGGATCTACATTATCCAATGTGTCTTTCTATTTTACATCTTGATTTGATTTGAATGTGATCTTATGCCTATGCCTATTCATGTTTCTGCATCCATGGGTGAGCTCTTAGTGATGGATCAATTGTATCAATCATGTCTTATTTCCTTAGAAGGGTATTATACTTGGGTAGATATGATTACTCTAGGGATGACAGATTTTGATGTTATATTGGGTATAGATTGACTTTTTCCCTATCGTTTTATTCTTGATTGTTATGCTAAGACTGTTACCTTAGTGATACCTGGTGTCTTGAGGATTGAGTGGAAAGGTACTAGTAGTTCTTACCCTAGTAAGGTCATCTCTTATATTTGTGCTTAAGGGTTGATTCATAGAGTTTGTATGTCTTATTTGGCCTTCATTTAGGATATTAGCATTAAGTCACCTCCTATGGAGTCTATTCTCATGGTTAGGGAGTTTGCTGATTTATTTCCTACTGATCTTCCTGGTGTCTTCCTAGTGTTCCTATGAATAAGGACATTGACTTTGCTATTGATTTGGAGTCGGTCTCTAAGCCTATCTCTATTCTACCATATCACATGCTCCTACTGAGTTGGAGGAACAGTTGTAGGACTTGTTGAGTGAAGGATTTATTCTCCCTAGTGTATCACCTTGGAGTGCATCGGTCCTATTTGTGAAAAAGAAATATGGGTCCATAAGGATGAGTATTGATTATAGAAAATTGAACAAGGTGACTATAAAGAATAGGTATCCTTTTCCTCGTATCGTGATTTGTTTGATCAGCTTCAGGGAGTAACTATGTTCTCTATGATTAATTTGAGGTATGGTTATCATCAACTGAGGATTAGGACATCGAATATTCCTAAGACAGCTTTCCAGACCAGTTATGGCCATAATGAGTTCTTAGTTATGTCATTTGGGCTGACCAATGCTCTACCAGCATTAATGGAGTTGATGAACGTGGTGTTTCACCGGTATTTAGACTCTTGTGACTATTTTCATTGATACTATAATGGTGTATTTCAAGACTGAGGATGATTATGCTTGTTATTTGAGGTCGGTGCTTTAGAAACTAAGAGAGTATAAGTTATATGCAAAGTTATCCAAGTTTAAGTTTTGGCTCTATTCTGTGGCATTTCTATGACATATGATATCCAAGGAAGGTATTAGAGTGGATCCAGCTAAGATTGAGACAGTTAGAGGTGAGGCGAGACCTACTTCCCATAGTGTGATTTACAGTTTTGTGGGATTGGCTGGATACTATAGACACTTCATGTAGGAATACTCCACTATTGCAGCTCCTTTGACTAGACTCACTCAGAAGGGAGTAGATTTTCATTGGTACGATAAGTGCGAGGCAAAAGTTCAAAAGCTCAAGACTATATTGACTTCGACTCCTGTTTTGACTATACCCGAGTAGGTTGTGGACTTCACCATGTATTGTGATGCTTCCATAGTTAGTGTAGGTAGGTTGTTAATGAAAATATAGAAGGTGGTTGTCTATGCTTCTAGACAGTTGAAGGCTAATGAGAAGAACTACCATATTCATGATTTAGAGCTAACGGCGGTGGTATTTTTGTTGAAGCTATGACGTCATTACTTTTATGGTGTGCATTGTAAGGAATTCACTAATCACCGGAGTCATCAGTATATTTTTAGTTAGAGGGATCTGAACTTGAGGAAACATAGATCGCTTGAGTTCCTGAAAGACTATGACATGACTATTTTGTATCATCCAGGGAAGGCCAATGTGGTGGCTGATATTTTGAGTAGGAAGACTCCTAGTATGGGGAGTCTCACTGTAATTAGTGTTGATAGGAGGCCCTTGGCTAGGAATCTTCAGAGGTTAGCCAACAACTTCGTTCGTTTGAAGGTTTCTGAGGAGAGTGGGGGTTTTATTACTTTTATTGAGGGTCATTCTTCCTTTGTTGAGCAAATTCAGGAGTGACCGTTTGCCACCTAGATTTTTAATGGTACATTCTAGTTTCCATGTTTCCATGCTCTAGAATTATGTTTCAGATGATTTCCAAGTGATCTCCATTGATTCCGTGGAGTTGAGTCCAGACTTGACATTTGAGGAGGAGCTCATAGCCATCCTAGATAGACAGGTTTGTAAGCTTAGGATTGAGAAGATTACTTTAGTTAAGGTGCAGTGAAGGCACCATTCAGTCGGAGAGGCTATTAGGAGTCATATGATGATATGCGTGCCAGATATCCTTTGCTTTCTAAGGCTTCAGGTACTTTCTTTTACTTTATTTTGAGGACGAACATGGTTTTTAGTAATGGATGATATAATCACCCTGAAGGTCATTTTTGGTAATTTTTATAAAATGACTGTTTACCCATACTTATAGTTGTCCTGTCATATTTAATCAATATTCAAAGTTAGTTCGATGAAATTCCTTGAAAAGTTAAGATATTTTGAAAGATCTGAGTTTTGGAGGTTTAAATTGCCAAATCATGGTTTTTGATATCTTTTGGAGTTTTGAATCTTGGAATAGAATTCTGTCAATTCCATCCACTCCAAAATATGAAATTTAGTCTAGGAGTGTTGACTGAATCATATTTGGAGTGGTATTGTTGATTCGAGGTCCTAAGTTGGAATTTGTCGAGTTTTTGATCATAGAGTTGACTTTAGTCAACTTTGGAGTTCTAATACTCGAAATGAAATTTCATTGACTCCGTAGGATTCAAGAGATGATTTTAGGCCTACGAAGAGTTTGTGTATTTTTTGAAAGCTTCGAGGGCATTTTGGTCTTTTAAGTCCTAAACTAGTTTAGTTGCGACTAGATAGATCTCAAATTCAAACTCTGATAATTTTATTGAGTCCAGAACTTTGAATTTAGTAGGATAGCATATATGATTTGTGTGCACGGAGTTTCCAACGAATCCCAAGAGTCCATTAGGAAGTCTAAAAATGGAAGGAACTTTAGTGGACTAATCTTGTTCCAGGCTTCGCTTTTGCGAAGGGAGGGTTGCAAAAGCGACCTCTGCTTTAGCTAAGTCACGTCAGTTTTGCGACGAGGGTCACTTAAGCAGGGTTCGCTTAAGCCAAACAATGGCGGGAAAGTGACATCGAGTGTCTCTTAAGCAACATCTGTAAGGGGTTTTAGCCGGGGTTTATCCATTTCCTCCATTGTTGGGACCCTAGAGCTCGGATAGGTGATTCTTTAGGTGATTTCAAGGCATTTTAATTGGATAAGTGTTTCTTAACAAAAACTCTTCAAGACCCATTGATTGTGAACTTGGTGAAATTGTCTTTTTCTCATTGTTGATCATCGTGCTCACTGATTGATCCTAAGTATATGATAAAAGGGGTAATGAAATGGAGACTTGGATGACTTAAATGATATAAATATTAGTGTTGATGCACTATTGATAGTGTTACGTGAATTATCTTGATATGAATTGTGTTATGGTTGTGGACACTATCATATTCTCATTACTTTTGTGAACATGCTGATTTGCATTATTTCTAGAATACTGTGATGAGACCCGATTGATGACTATACTCATGGAAAATGGTTTCGGCGATTGATGACTATACAGATGAGAATTGGCTCTGGCTATGCCAATGGAAAATAGTTCTACGATTGATGATTATGCCAATGGTAAATAGTTCCGACAGATACATGGACTTGTGCATCCCCCATGGGTTTCGATCTGAGTTACAACAGATGTATATCATTAGGATAGACATGCATCACCTTACTCGACATCACATTGCATTGCATTACATCTTATCTATCATCGTAAAGTTTTGTATATTCCCTTGTTGTCTCCGGGGTGGATATACTTGATATTAAAGTGACTTATTTGGTGTTGCTATTGAGCTATTACTGATCTACGTGCCATATGAATTGTGTATTCTAGATTGGACTTATTCTTATGTAGGTTTGTAGTTGAGGAGGCTCGGTTCGGATGAAAGGAGTGATAGTGTTTTATTAGATTTATCTTATTTGTTTAGTGGCTTGTTGAGTATCGTGTTGTTTGATAATCACTCTTTACTACATATATTTGTGTAGGTTTCAGGCCCGGATTGTGATTCTGTATTTCTTTTTCCTTATCTGAGGCTTCGAGGAGACTTGAGAGGTAGCTAATTGATGCTGGTGATCTCCCTTGTTCCTTTTACTATGGTTTGTTCTATCTGAGAAACAAAGATATTAAAACTTGTACTTATCTTTCATTTCCATTTTATTTAGAGGCTTCTACATGTGAGCATCAGTCTTTGGGAGTTATTATAGTTGATTAAGTCTTCCACTTTTTAAAATCTATTCTACCTAAATTTCTTGCGCATTTTTTTCCATAGTAGATTGGATTTAGGCTAACATGTTCCAGTGGTATTGGACAAGTGTCATCACACCCGAATTTGGGTCGTGACACACAACCTTTGCCTGTCGTGAAAGTGAAAGCTTCACTCCCTACCTTTCGTGATTGTAGTGGACCTCCCGTGAATGCGAAGGTAAATCACAAGACCCTTCGTGAATGCGGATAGGCTCCACGAACAAGAGGCAAGTACAACAGATATCAACAAACACACTAAGTGTGAAGTCACTGAATGGACCATATGGATTCGTTCAAAACCCTATGCACACCAACCAAATATGGTACCCCATTATATTCGATGTTCTAGACTCAATGAAACCATCAGAATTCAAATTCGAGATCTCCTTGATCTAAAAATCTAATTAATCATAACTTAACTAGGTTAAGGCTCAAACAGACCAAAATGCCCTCGGAGCTTCTAAAAAATACACTAAAACCCTTCCTACGTCTAAAATCACCTTCTAAATCAACATTCCAACCCAAACATCAAAACCTTGAATGTAGACCAAAGTCAAACCTTTGTTTAAAATAACTTAAACTTCCAACTCAAGACCACAAATCCACGAAGACTCCAATTTAAGAGATGACGACTCTCCTAGACCAAATTCCACCTTCCAGAGTTGATAAAATTGAAGGAATTTCATTACGAGACTCATAGATCTAGTTGGTACCAAATACCACATTTGACCAACTTAAGTCTTAAAAAGTAAATAACTTCCTAAAATTCTAAACTTTTCAAAGAATTCCCAAAACCAAATCCAAACACTGATCAATTATGACTCGGGGCAACTATCAGGACGGGTATAATAGTTATTTTATGAAAATTTCAAAAATGACCTTCAGGTTCATTACATCATCCACCACTAAAATGCATGTTTGTCCTAGAATATAAAGTAAAGAAAGTACCTAGAGCCTTAAAAAGCTAGGGATATCGGGCACGCATATCGGATTCTCCCTCCCAAGTAACCTCTCCATCTGAAAAGTGCCTCCACTCAACGTTCACTGAAGCTATCTCCTTGCTCCTAAGCTTACGGACCTTTCTAACCAAAATAACTATGGGCTCCTCCTCAAATATAAAATCTTGGCCCAACTCTACAAAATCAAGGGAAATTACATGGTACTCATCTGGAACATACTTCTGTAGTATGGAAACATGAAATATAGGATGCACAACTGATAAAACTAGGTGGAAAGGACAACCTATAAACTACCTCTTTGATTCATCCTGAAATCTCAAATAGTTCGATGAACCGAGGGCTGAGCATGACTTTCTTCTCGAACCACATCACTCTCTTCATGGGCGGCACTCGGAGCCAAACATGATCGCCCTCCAGAAACACAAAAGGTCAAACTCCCATCTACATAACTCTTTTCTCTACTCTAGGGTTTCAAGAGTCTACCCTGAATCATACAAACCTGCTCCTAGGCATCTCTAAGCAAGTCCATATCTAAAGAATCCATCTCAGTTGAATCAAACCACCTGAAAGAAGATCTACACCGCCTACCATACAATGCCTCAAATGGGAACATCTAACTACTGAAGTGATAATTTTTGTTGTAGGCAAATTCTACTAAGGGAAAATGTTGGTCCCATTTAGCACTAAAATCAATAACACATGCTCAAAACATGTCCTCCAACACCTGAATCGTTCGTTTAGACTAACAAAAGTTGTACTTTTGTCCAATCTAGTGCCTAAACCATGCTATAATGGCCTTTTAAAGTGCAAAGTAAACGAAAAACCTAGATCAAAGATGATGGATATAGACACCCGATAAAGTCAAACGATCTGACTAATGTACTATTAGGCTAACTTGTCCACCATATACTTCACTCGAACTGGGATGAAATGGATGAAATGGTTAGTCTATCAACAACTACCCAAATAGAATGATAACCATCCACGGCGGTAGATAAACCCACAACAAAGTCCATAGTGATCCGCTTCTACTTCCAAGTAGGACTAGGCATCCTCTGACTCACACCTTTGAGCCACTAGTGCTCACACTTGGACACAAACTCTAATATATCCCTCTTCATCCCACACCACTAATAATGCTGGCTAAGATTATGATATATTTTTTCCACCCCCGGTTGAATAGAATATTGAGAATAATGAGCCTCTCCTAGAATAAACTTGATCAAATCACCCACCCTGGGCACACAAATCTTGCCCTGAATCCTCAAAATACTATCTGAATCAAGTATATCCTCCTTTGTTTCACCTCTCAATACCTTGTCTCAAATAAGACATAAATTCTCATCATCAAACTGTCGCTCCCAAATATGCTCAACTAGGGAACAATGAGATTTAATGAAAGCAATCAAACCACCACTCTCCTCAGAAACCCACAATACTAAAAAATTGTTGGCTAACCTCAGAACATCCCTAGCCAGAGGCGTTCTATAAATACTAATTGCGGTGAGACTCCCGTTACTAGAATTCTTCCTACTCAAAGCATCGGCTACCATATTGGCCTTCCCCGAGTGATACAAGATAGTCATGTCATAGTCTTTCTACTACTCAAGCCATCTATGCTGCCTCAAATTCAGATCCCTCTTACTAAAAGTGTACTGAAGACTTTGATGATTAGTGAATACATCACAATGCACACCAAACAAGTAGTGATGTCATAGCTTTAACACAAATACTACCGCCGCCAACTCTAAATCATGGGTAGAGTAGTTCTTCTAATGATCCTTTAACTATCTAGAAGCATAGGCGACCACTATTTCTTTTTGCATCAACACTCAACGTAAACCAACTCTAGAAGCATCGTAATATACAATAATGTCCAAACCCACCTTGGGTATATTCAAAATAAGAACCGAATTTAATAAGGTATTGAGATTTTGAAAGGTTGCCTCATACTCATTGGACCAATGAAAATCTATAACTTTTGAGTCAGTCTAGTCAAAAGAGCCGAGATAGTGGAGAAACCCTCACGAAGTAACTGTAGTAACTGGCCAACCCCACATAACTCGGAATTTTGACAGGGGAAGTAGCCATTGTCCAGCCTTAAACTACTTTAATCTTTGTTGGATCCACTCTAATCCTTTCCTTGGACATTATATGTCTTAGAAATGCCACAGACTCGAGCCAAAACACACACTTGGAGAACTTTATATATAACTTCTACTCTCTCAACTTCTGAAGCACCGACTTCTAATGGTGAACATGTTCTTCTTCAGTCTTAGAATACATCAAGATATCATCAATGAATATAATCACAAAGGAGTCCAAAATGCGGGCAAAACACCCTGTTCATCAACTCTATGAAACCTGTCAGGGCGTTAGTCAGCCCAAATAACACAACCAAGAACTCATAATGGCCATAACCTGGAAATCTATCTTACAGACATTCAATGCCCTAATCTTCAACTTATGATAATCGAACCTCCAACCGATTTTAGAGAACAATGACGCTCCCTATAGCTGATCAAATAAATCATCAATACGGGGAAAAGGATACTTGTTCTTGATAGTCACCTTTTTCAACTCCTTATAGTCGATACACATCCTCATGGAACCATTTCTCTTCTTCACAAATAGGACTAGTGCATACCAAGGTGACATACTAGAGAGAATATACCCTTTACTCACCAAGTCCTGCAACTATTCCTTCAACTCAGTCGAAGCCATGTGATACGAAGGGAGGGAAATGGGCTTAGTCCCCAACTACAAATCAATAGCAAAGTCATTGTCCCTGTCTGGAGAAACACCAAGAAGATCAGTAGGAAATACATCTGCACATTCTATAACCACAAGAATAGACTTCATACAAGATGACTCAATACTAGTATCCCAAATTTAAGCCAAATAAGGCATACAACCCTTATCAATCAACCTCTGAGCACAGATATAATAGATAACCTTACAGGGTGAGAAGCACTAGTACCTTTCTACCTAATCCTTGGAACATCCAGCATAGCTAATGTAATAGTCTTAGCATAACAATCAAGAATAGTACGATAGGGAGAAAGACAATACATACCCAATATAACATCTAAATTTTCCATCCCCAAAAAAAGCATGTCTACCCAAGTGTCATAGCAAGCCAAAGAAATAAGACAGGATTGATACACTCGATCCACCTATAAGGGCTCACCCACAAGTGTAAAACATCAACAGGAATAGGCATACGATCACATATAAAATCAAATCTAGATACAAAATAGGTAGACACATAGGAGAATGTAGATCCTTGATCAAATAACATAGATGCGGGTCGATGAAAGACTGGGACAATACCCGTAATAACTGTTTCAGAAGCCTCAGCCTTGGGTCTCCTCAAAAAAATATAAGACTGAGCCTCATTACCACCTCCAACTTGCATAACACCGCTACCTCCTCCCTGTGGAACTATAGCACCACTAGCACCCCTACCAGGAATGCGACTACCTCTATTAGTTTGGGATTTCTCTTGACCTCTGATCGATGGTGCTAGTCTTCTAAGTGGAGCGGATGAACTAGATTGGGGTCATTTTCTACCCTAAGATGTAAATTTCTATGAAAGATGATATGGGTCTCCACAAGTATAATAGGCTCTCTTATGTGAAAACCTTTGTGATGACCCTAAGGAAAAAGTATAACCCTCCCCCTCCCGGCTTGCCTGCCTCTCCTATGACCGCTAGTTACTCTTAATAGCACTATAGGACTCATGATATGTCTCACTATCCTTAAAAGCTGGCATAGATGCAAGAATTAGTCCTATTCGCTAAAAAGAACCACCTCATCTATAGAACCATCTACCTCCGGATAAGGTACCAGAATACTAACCAGATGCACGGGTCTTCTTGGGGTCCCTAAAATACACTTTCTATATCAACTCGGCCTTTTTGGAGGCACCCACATTTAACTGGAAGGAAGCCTCATCACGATTGAATAAAAACATAGTTGTATAGATATAATAGGTCAATCCCCTCACAAATATGCAGACCCTCTCCATTTCATCAGGAAGGATGACTAAATCATACAAGGAAAACTAGTAGAAACAAGTCTCATACTTAAAAATTGTGAGGCCCTCCTTCCTCAAACTCTCAAACCATAATCGACTCTCCTTCTTCACACTCTAAGGAACAAAATAATTGTAGAAAGAACTAGAAAACTCATCCCAGGTCTCTTACTGTAAACCAATCAATCTAGAACTCAATTTCACTCTTCATCACTCCCTAGTCAGCCCACGCAACTAGAATGTAGTATAATGAAATTTATGGGTCTCAGCACTGTCTTTAAAAACTCCCTACAATCTTCCCAACCTCATGCACATCCCCAATCTTCCCACCCTAGAATTGAGGTGGATCCATCTTCTAAAACCTCTCATATATATGTTGCTCATCATCAATAACGAAAAGAATAGGTGCACCTTAAGCTCTCTCCCTCTATACTCAAATCTCATAAGCTATAGGACTGATCGGTGGTTGTCCCATCGACCCTAAATAATTAAAACATTACTCTACTCTAGGGTCTGAGCCCCTACCCTAGTTTGAGAACCTCGGGTGTACCTATCGCACCCATACTCTGTGTAAAACCCTCAAGCGCACCCAATACTCTCATCAAAGTGGCCTGAAGCAATGATGCAATAACAACATCTCGAAGGACCTGGTCTTCTCTAGCATCAACCTATAGCTCAAGAGAAACCTCACTAGCATGAATTCTGATTGGTGCAGCTCATCGGACATGACTTTTACCTGATGTCACTCTACGGCCATAGCCTCTAGCTCGACCCCTACCTCTACCCCTAACTGGGGTCCCAACATTAGCCTTGGGACTGCCTTTCCTTTTTTACCACTAGTTGTAGCTCTGGTCCTAGCTATTTGTCAAAAAGACACTCAACAACTTATTACTAATGCAAGAAACCATGCACGGTAAGAATTGAAAGAACAAAAGGGAAAATTTCCTAACAGTCTTCATAGGCTCTCAAAGATAAGTACAAGCGTCTCTGTACCGATTCTCAAGACTCTACTTAAACATGGTTTGTAGATACATGATACCTATGTACCTGAGGCTCTGATACCATATTTTACCTACCAAATCTGGGTGTGATGGCACTCATCTCAATCCACCAAGATGGGTCAGCATAAAATCTAACAGAAAGTAAATGCGGAAGTAAATAAGATAAAAGGCGAACAGATAAATATATTCAAAATCCCCCAAGACTAATTATCACGTGTAAAAGCCAATAATAAAATACAAAATAAAAAAATAAATACATTCATAATGTATTTGTCTCAAGAACAAGACTAAACCATAAAAGAGCAAGAGGTGTCTGCCGAAAAGATGCAATAACAACCTCGACCACTCAAATATAAGCCTCGAATATGGTAGGAATACTAGAAATTACGTGGGTCCGGGATCACAACCTACACAAGTGTAGAATCAAGAGGTAAGCATCAAACAACACTGTACTCAACAAACGGACTACTAACACTAAGTAAAGCTAAATAGAATACAAGTACTCCTATCATCTCAACCGAACTTTCTCAACTACAACCTACATAGAAATCACAGTGAATAAGTACCTGAACCTATTCCCATTACTCCTAAATGTATATAAGACAAAGCACATGATTTTACAAGCTTTAACGAAGGTTTAAAAGTTTACTTGCCTTAATTTAACTCCAAACTTCCTTGAAACTTAATCCTTTTGATTTTATTAACTCTCTAAATCAATATAATCTATTCAATAATGAATTTTCAATAGGAATATGAATGCAACAACACCCAAATCATCAATTTAAGAAATCAGATCAAAATTGACCCAAAAACTCAATTTCGAAAATTAAAGGGTGATTCTGAAAATTTTTATATGAAAATGTTCTCCAGGGTATGTGAAATCTATTAGCAAAAACCATTTCTAAAATGGAATTAAAATCAACTCATAATCAGCGTTTTTGTAAATTTCAAGTTCTTGAACAACACCCCTATTTTTGGAATCAAAATCAAGGAATTAAAGGTTAAAATCATCACATAATCAGTGGGTATTGAAGGATATTCGTTAAAAAGACTTACTCAATCGATGAACCTTGAAATTTCCTTGAAAATTCACCTAAATCGAGCTCTCTAGATGTAACAAAGGTGAAAAGGCCATTTTCCCATCTTTGTGGACTTAGACACTGCCAGGTCAAACTAACCCTCCGTAATACTCGAAGGTCACAACCCTTGCCTATTGTGAATGAGGTTGAGGCTCCGTGAATGCGAAGGCTTGACACTCAACCTTCCACGGTCACTGTCAACCTCCAGTTAATTCGAATGTCAAATAGAAGAACCTTCATGAACGCGGATATGCTCCTGAACACAAGGCACACACACCAGACATTAGATATCAACAAACACACCAAGTGCAAAGTCACTGAATGGACCATCAAGATCCTTTTGGACCCTGTGCACATATATCAAATATTCCACCTCACTATATTCGATGTTCTAGACTTAATAGAATTATCAGAATTTGAATTTGAGGTATTATTGACCTGAAATCTGATTAGTCACAGCAAAATAAGTTTAAGGCTCAAAAAGACCAAAATTCCCTCAAAGCTTCTGAAAAATACATGGAAACTCTTTCAGGACTAAAATCACCTCTTGAATCCAATGGAATCATCAGAACTCCAATCTGAACATCCAAATTCCAAATGTTGACCAAAGTCAAACGGTAGTCTAAAATAACTTAAACTTCCAACTCAATACCTCATATTCACGAAACAACTCTAGTTTCAGAAACTATGATTTGCCTAGACTAAATTCCACCTTTCGGAGTTGATAGAACTGGCAAAATTCCATTTCACGACTAATAGCTCCAATTGGTACCAAATACCACTTTTGAACAACTTAAGCATTCAAAACTCAAAAACTTCCCGAAAAGCTAAAGTTTTCAAAGAATTTCCCAAATCAACTCTAAAAACTAATCAGTTATGATTCCGGAAAACTATTGAGAAGGCTAAAATGGCCATTTTATGAAGAATTTCCAAAAATGACCTTCAGGGTCATTAAATGTTACCTTTGTCACAACTCATTTGGATGGTTGTTGCATCTCATTTTATGATATATCAAAATTATATTGTGTTGTATCCATTTAATGAATATAACACTATATATATTGAATCATCTTTTTTCATTTTATAATGTCCAATAATTAGAAGCAAAAGCTTGTAATATTACTAAATAAATGCAGGATATTAGGGATGAGCATGATATGCTATCAAATGTAATGACCCTCGTGGTTATTTTTTTATTTTTACATACATTTACTATCATTCCCCTCCCCATAGCTTTTTTATAGAATTTATGAGGTTTTGGATTCAGTGGCACATTTTTCGAGGAGGTTGGTGAGTTTTGAGTGAGTTTGGCCATTTTTTAGGTATAAGGCTTGAAAGAATTGACTTTAGTCAACATTTGGAGATTCTGGTGTCGGATGAAAATTTTGTAAATTTCATTAGATCCGAGAGGGTCATTTTGGTCTAGTGTGATGATCGATTTAGGATTTGGAGGCTATCATTTTGAGTTTGTGCGATTAGGCGCTTTAGTTTTGAAAATTTAGCCAAAATTTGAATTCAGTCAATATTTTTGGTAAATATACTCGAATTGGAATTCCAACCGCATGGTTAGCTCTAGAACACCATTTTTGGTGTAGAACAAACTTTGGTTTGGGTCCCGAGGTTCCCAAGGTGAGTTTGTGGATTTGGTTGCATTGTTTGTGAATTCTTTGTTAGTGTTGACTTTGGTCAACATTTTGACAAGACAAGCTCTGTTAGTCATTTCATTAATTTCATTGAGTCTGAAATGTCTTTTTCAATAAGATAGCATAGTTTTTTTTGTGTCGATGGGGTTTCAAATAAGTTTTGAGCCCCCGATGAGGAAATTCCCATCCTTGAGAATTTGTTGATGTACAATTGCTGGTGCAGCTGGCATTTCTTCTCTACGATCAAGGGCCCTTGGTTGCATTCATGGAGGTCTGGCTAGTTTTTCTCCGTGTATGCGAGAGGACATCCCCGTTCGCAGAGAGCAATAGGTTTTTTCTCCGCATTCGCAGAGTTCACTAGATCAATGCTCTGCGTTTGCGGGCTAGCATTCACATTCGCATTCAGAGAGGGTTAGTTGACTGACCTCCACATTTGCAGAGCTAGTCTCCACATTCATGAAGGCCAAATGAGCTAGCACCAGGAAACTTTTAAGCTAATTTTCACCATGCAATTTTCATTCTGAGACTTAGAAAATTTTGTGATTTTGAAAGGATTCCTTGGAGAAATTTGTTTATTTTTTTTGGAGGGTGTTGGAAATTCGCGTGGGTACATTTTGGAGTCATTGAGTCTTTCATTTATCTTGGTAATTTCTATTAATTTCCCTTAATACTCAGTTTTTGATCACTCTTTGGTTCTAAATGTGGTGGGGTTGTTTTGGGTTGCTTCTTTTTCGGATTGTGCTCATGTTTGGAGCATGAATTCCTTGAGATTATTGGGACCTTGTGAAAGAATTATTTTTGTGATTTTGTGCACGGGACCCAAGGTTCAATTTTAGCTCATTTCTAATCCAATTTTATAAATTATAATATGGGTATCAATTGTCTTATTTTGATGTTTTCTCCACTAATTTGATAGTGTGGAATCATTCGAAAGTTCTACGAAAAGGAAAAGCTCTGGATTAGAGGTTCGAGTGTAGTTTCAGCCTTGAGGTAGGTTATAGTTTCACCTTTAGAGTTTGATCAGTTAGTTTATGAAAATTTATAAAAGTAGTTGGATCGTTAGCAAGGATTACAGGCTATGATTTTAGGTTTTCATGATTTTTAGTATTGAAATGGTCATGTTCTGGAATTTTAGCTAGTAATTAACCATTTAGCCTTAGTTTAGGTTGATAAATCTGAGGTATCATTCTACACGGCCCGTGAACACATTTCTTGTTTACACATTCACTGTTGATAAGTCTAAGGTATCATTTTGAGGGACTGTGAACACATTTTTGGCTTACAGATTCGCTGTTGATGAGTCTGAGGTTTCATTCCAGGCGGTTCGGGGACCCCTCCGAGATTTAGTTTTCAGTATTTGCCCACTGCATTGCATGATCTTTTTTGTTTGTGTGTGATTGATCTCTAACGTGTACTTGGTTGGTCTATTCATGTTATTTGTGTGAGTTATCTCTGTTCTGGAGTATGATTGTTGGTTACGAAATTGTTAGCTAGTAGTTATATTACTATCTTACTCTTTTATATTTATATATTATCTTTCTGAGCTTGGTCGGCCTATGATGCCTACTGGGTATCCCTTGTTTTGGTACTCATGCTGCACTTCTGAATCTTTTTCTGATGCAGCTCCCAGTACGAGCCACCCTCCGTGAGCCTCGGATCTCTCGCAGCTGTTATAAATTCAGATCATGGTGAGCTCCCTACATTTAGAGACTTGATGCTTTCCTTCTTTTGTATTGACTCATGTATTTTGTATTTTGATGAGTCAGATCTCTTGTATATATAGCTTCCAGTACTTAGCAGTTCTTGTACAGGTTACATCAGGTCTAGGGATTGATTAGTGTCAGTTTGTCCTTTTGGTCACTTTCGGATCTCTTTTGTATATTTTATATCGTATTACATATTTATGCTATGACCCTCTTCTTGTATTTACTATTCATGTCTTCCACTTATTATTAGTATTATGTTATTAAATGTTTGTCTTCCGCAAAATTCTATCTGTTGGGATGTTAGGCTTGCCTACAGTGGGGGGGTGTAGTAGGAGCCATCACGCCCCAACTGCAGGTCATGACATCAAAAATTCTGGTACGATAATTTTAGTTTTTGATTTATGAAATACTATGTCATTATCCTATCAAATTAATTTGGTATGGTTTGATATTTTTAAGTTCAGTTTTAGTATTTTGTTGTATGGTAAATTGGTAATTTTCTTCAAATCAATGTACCTCTACGCAGAATATCTACTAGCTTATTTTTAAAAGAAAATCCAAAGATTTGGTTGAAGTACAATTCATGCATCTTTTCATTATTTTCTTTTTTCTTTATGCTAGAACTATTCTTCTTTTTCGTTTCACTGTAGAAAGAGAGAGTAGACAAATTCAAATCAAGCGAACGAAGAGTTCTTTGACTAATGGGTGAATTTGGGCTCTTTAGGTAATAATGCAAGTTGGTTGTCAAAAAATTAAAGGAAAGAAGGTAGAGCAAGTTGACCTAATTTATTATATGGATTAATTTTGATTTGTGCCAAATTAATTCTCAATCTTAACAACCAGATATAATTGGGTGTGCAACAATTATATGCTCATGACATGTTTTCAGTAAAATTAAATTACATAAAATATTATTGGTTATTTAAACTTAATCCAAACGAAAATGAAATAAGAAATTTGATTTACCTGATCAATTTTGATTCGATAGTGGATTTGAGTCTAGTTTTAACTATGAACACCCCTACATGGGGTATTAAGCACTAGATATCTAGATTGTAGAGATACTTTGTTAGGGGCATTTGAACTTGTTTGAAATCGATTTATGTGAACAAGTTATGACCCAACCTTTCTCACAGCCGTTTGGATGGTTTTTACATATCATTTTACGATATATCATAATTATATTGTATTGTGTTAAACTAATGAATATAATGATTGGATAGATTGAATATTTTTTCTTCGGTTTATAATATCTAACAATCAGAAGAACAAGGTAACAATATTACTCAAAAAAGGTAGGATATTTTGGTACGATAATTTTAATTTTTGATTTATAAAAATTTTATATTATTACCATATCAAATTAATTTGGCATGATTTATATTTTAAAATTTGGTTTTAGTATTTTGTTGAGTGGTAATTGAAAATCGTAGTTGGTTCTACTTCAACTTAAATAGAATAAAAATTATGACTCTAACTTTTCAAGAAAGATTTTAATTATATTCTATTGACACCTTAAACATGTCAAAATATTCAAAAAAGTACAAACAATTTTTTTTGTTAAATAATTACACCAAAAAAAATATATTCTAATCAAGATAAAGTACTCAGAGTTTCAACATCTAACAATTAGTTTTGTACTTATATTAGTTTATAAATTATAAATGTGTTAGTATTATAATATATATATATATATAAAAAAAAAAGTTGTATATGTAATAATATATTTTAGTATGATATTTAGTATTTTTTAAAAATATAAATATCATACCAGATGACATACTAAATATCATAATATTAAAATAAAATTCTCTCTGGTTGAGTGCACATTAGGTGTTTGCTAACTTACGTTTTTCGGCAAAGCGATAAATACTACGACTAAGAATAACAACGTAAAGAAAACCATCAGTGAAATCAGTAATAGTTTTCAAAGGGGAGAAGCACAAGGACTAGATGCAATTGGTTAATTTGCTATACTGGAGGAAGATCCATGGAGTGAGCTACAGGTGAATCACGTTATACCAATTACTCCAAACCATGATACGGCACCGGTGACAGGGGTAGTACTTCAAAAGTAATTGGGGAAGATATTACGAGCTCGATACTCGGTATGAAGGAAAAAGGAAATGGAACAGTAATTTTAGGAACGATAGTTGGTGTAGTAGAGGGCCTAAACCCTATGAGGAAGGGTAAGGGTGCGAAAGGAGAAGGCACTTAGCGTAATCTCGACTGGATTAGATTATTTGATGCATCTAAGAAAGCGGCGAAAAGAATGAACCTCTCATATGTTCTCCTATAATTCAGAAAAGGGAGGTGGTAATATAATTGACAAAAGAGGACGTGGAAGCAGATAACGGAGTCTGGGCACAAGAAATTGTGATGTATGTTGTTGGTATGAAACCTTCTATTTAGGCGATTGAACAATTTATTGGTAACCAGTAGAATTTCGTTCATAAACCTAAGGTATTTCTTCATAACGACGAGTTTTTGTTCTGAGGTTTAACAATATTAAAGACGAGGAGGAGGTATTATTCAAGGGACCTTACATTATGTTCAACAAGCTAGTTATCATTAAGCCTTGGGCACCTAAGCTTAATTTCAAAGAGGAGGTCTTGCATACTATTCCACTATGGGTGAAGCTACCAGACTTGCACCTTAATTGCTAGATGATTACAACCCATATTAACATTAGGAGTGAGCTTGGTAACCCGATATGTGCAAATGCTTTTATGACTAATATGGATCAGATATTTTATGGTAGGATGCTTATAGAAATGGATGTTACCCAACAATTGAAAGAGAAGGTTAAGGATCAGGATCCTTCTGGAAAAGGTTTTGAATAACTAGTGGTGTATGAGTGGAGGCCTATGTATTGTGCCAAATGTTGTCAGTTGGCTCATGTGTGTAAGGAAGAGAACCCTCCATGTAGTAAGCCTAACTGTAAGAAGGTATGGAGGATGGGTAGAGTTTTTGACCCTGATATCAACCCCTTAATTGATAATAGGGGTATATACAAATCTCATCTGGTAGAGGAAGAAAAGAATGATAATAAGCAAGGACAGGAGGAAAAACATTGGTCTATTGTTGAAGGGAAATCTTCTAGTAGAATGGCTCATATTGCTCAACAAGAACAATATGTGGGTACTTCTAATGGGTTTTATGGCATTGGACTGACTTGAAATGCTAGGGGAAAATGTGGTGAGGCAAGGAGTTGGTCCCAGTAGTGTGGATGAAGTCCTAAAATATCCTATTAGTTCCAAATGAAGTGCGTTACATGGAATGTGAGAGGGATAAATAAAGTGCATAAGCAGGTGGATTTTGGGAAGTTCTGTAAAAGTAATAAAGTAGCAATTATTATAGTGCTGGAACACAAAATAAAGGAGGATAAAGCTAGTAAGATTATCAAGAAATTGATTGTCAAGTGGGAATGGGTTGACAACTCTGTTGCTGATCCTAAGGGAAGAATATAGGTCTTATGGGATCTAGCTATAGTACAATTCAGACCAGAAACAGTGCATCAATAGTTTATTCATGGGTATGTCACACTACTTCACTCTAATAAAGGCTCTTCTTTATATGGGGTATATGGATTTTACAATATAACTGACAAGAAGAATCTATGGTCCCAATTGTGTTAGTTAACTAATATTATAACTAAACCATAAGTAATCATGGATGACTTCAATACAATGTTTTATGGATATGACAAGATTGGAGGCGATGTTGTGATGGATTGGGAGGTGAATGATTTTGAAAGGTTTATGGAGACTAAAAATATGATAGAAATGAGGTGTCTGGAAGGAGGTACGCCTAGTCTAATAGGCACATGCATAGTAATATAGATTGGATCCTAGTTAACCCAGCAAAGATGGAAGTATACTCAAGGATCTATCATGGATCCACATTTATCAAATCACTGTTATTTGAGCTTTATATTGTGTGACAAACATAACAGTGGGCAAAACCTTTCAAATTCTTTAACCACATTGCTGATTACTCTAGCTTTATTGATGTTATGAAGTATGGATGGAGGAGCATGTTACATCCCACAATGAGGGGTGTTTGGCAGAACCTGAAAGGGGTGAAGCTGGAGATCTAAATGTTAAATACTAAAGAGTTTAAAAGAGTGTAACTAAGGGTACAAGAATCAAGAAGAAAACTAATAAACTTACAAGATACAATGAGATACCCTACAATAGCTACAGTCTAGTACTGGCTGAGAAAGAATGCAAAGATAAACTAGAGAAATGGTTGAAAGTTGAAGAGAGTATTATGATGTAGAAATCTAGAGTTCAGTGGTTGAAACTAGGAAATGCCAACACTACTTATTTTCATGCATGCCTTAAGTTCAAACAAAGTTAGAACCAACTGACACAATTTATGAGCCTTGATGGTGTTATGTTTTCCACCCCTAAGCAGATCTAGGAGGAAATTTCTACGTTCTATCAACAACTATAGGAGCTGCATCACCTATCCTACCAGCAGTGGATATAACTTTTATGAGAGGTGGAGTCATATTATCAAGAGATCAGAAAATGTATCTTATTAGAAATGTAGAAAAAGAAGAGATATGAAAGGCTTTATCAAGGATCAGTGACAACGAGAGCCCGGGTTATGATGGATTTAATGCTTATTTTTTTAAGAAAGGGTGGTCAATCATGGGAGAAGAGATTACTAGTGTTGTTATGGACTTTTTCACAAATACAAAAGTTTATAAGCCACTTAGTTTTACCTCACATACATTGATTCTCAAAATCAGAAACGCTGCTAGTGTGAAGGACTTAGGCCTATCTATGTCTGCACTAGTTTATATAAAGTGATTTCTAAATTCATAGCCAATAGACTGCAAGGAGTAATGCATTATCTGGTGGATAAGTCCCAGAATGCCTTTGTGCCCGATAGAATAATGGCAGACAACATAATCATGAGTCATGAACTCATCAAGAGGTATGATATAAATGGTATATCAACAAGGTGCATGCTTAAGGTAGACATGCAAAAATCATATGATTCAGTTGAATGACCCTATTTACAACAAGTATTGCAGCTTTTGGGATTCCCTAGTATGTTTGTAACATGGATTATGGAATGCCTCACATCAGTGTCTTATTCCATTCTCTTAAATGGATCTCATTGTCCTACTTTTCAAGATAAGAAAGGGTTAAGACAAGTGGTCCTTTTATCTCCCTTCTTATTTGTTTTAGCTATGGAATATCTATGCAAACTTGTTGTCAAGACCCAAGTTAGGTACTAGACATGACACGGTGATTAGAATTCTAAGGAAATCCAACCAAGAAATTAGCACATCACATACATAAGATAAGTAAAAACATCAATAAAATCATAACACGGAAGATAAGTCTCATTAGTAAAATCTCAAAATAAGGGGAGTATAATTTCATGACGGTCTAAACATGCCTCTACTTCTATTAGAAGGGGCTTAGTACAAGTTCTTATCTCACCAAAACGTAAAGGATGAAAGTATAAAGAAGTCATAAATGTCACGTCCTCAAATCATAAAGATTCACCAACAATAGGAAAATGGTACCCCAATCTCTAGCCACGAACGGGATGTGTGTGATGATCATTAGACCATATATTATGATAGAATGTAGGAAACAAGTATGTGTTAGTACATTATATATACTAAGTATGTTAGAAATATGCATAATATATAGATGATAGCATGATGAACATAAAACATATGATGCAAGATCAATAATCATTTAAAAGCATGAGATTTGAAATTATAAGTCAAAACATGTGGTCAATGCATCATTTAAAACCATCATAAAGGCTCATAAAGAAAACATTGTTCATTTGTGGGATATAAATTTTAACCGACATTTAAGAACATGTGAGATATAACATGGAATCTGGTGTTACTCTCACACTAAAAAGAGAGAGGCTACTTGCCAAGGTAGACTCCATGAGAACATCATAAACATTGAGTTATTTGTGGATCCACTAGCTAGGCCATTAAGGCATACCTATGGAGGCATATAGTTTGGGACTAGAGATTTCTACTAGAACTCCCTTGGGTCACTTCTTGAGCTTTCGGACGGAGCCTTACCTCAAAGATCTCTCAGTTCTTAGTCAATATCCCCAACGGCATTCATAAACCATAGTCATTAATAGCATTTTGAAAAGGCAATAATAGGTATGAACCCATAGCATAAAACAATCATAAGAGTAGGTCATTACCTTTGTGATTCATACAAATATGAGAAAACCTTTCATCTTTATAAATCTATGAGTAGGTGAGAAAACCTTTCACCTTTTACATGAGTGTGTGAGAAATCATTTCATAGCCATAAATACTTACTTGAAACATCCTTAAAAATATCATTCATTACATTCATGAATTATTCATAAGTCCTTGATAATCATTCATAAAATCCATGATCAAATTCCATAATTTTATACTTGAAAATAGTATAATGCATGGGTCTATGAAAACACAATTAAAAATATATAATTAAATTTGAGTCATGCATACTTGAATCATTAACATTGAAACAAATCATAATTGAATTGACCCAATAAAAATTGATTAAAACCCTAGAAATATTGAATTAAAATTAATGGGAAAAGGAGAAAATATTTGGGACTCCGTGGATGGAAAAGGTCCATGGATGAATTTCCAACATACCTGGAAGTAAAGCTTTAACAACAATAAAATTGAAGAACTTGAATTTAAGAGCCCTACCTTGAACGTTGAAGAAGAACTTGAGAGGATACTTTTCAAGAGATGATTTTTTTAAGAGGGTAATTGAGGGAATGAAGGAAATTTGAAGGGTTTGGGAAGTTATATGTTTAGAAATAGGTCCAAAATGACATAGCTTAGGGGTTAATTGGGTAAGAAAAGATGGAAATACCCTTATTAAAAGACTGATGGAGTCCAGTCGATGAGATCAGTCGAGCTCACCGTCTTAATCAATGAGTTGTCGATCTCTGGCTTACTCTCCCACTTGCCTTAAGCTCTGATGGAAAAAATCTCTGAATCATTGGGCTATTTTTTGATCCCTTAAGCAAATCGTCCAAAACACTAGGCGAGTCGTCGATTCCATTTTGGCGAGCATCAGCCTTATTTTCTCAATTTCCCCTTTTTAAACTCAACAATTCGACCTTTCAACTTTCAGGCCCTCATAATATTTTCCCCTTGGGAATATTCATCCACGAATGGGACTTAACTTGGATGAAAGGAGTAGTAAAAGAGACATAACAACCCAAGATGAATGCAATAACATAGTAAGACGCAATAGACATGACTCAATGCTAAAACATGACTTAAAACTCATTTTCATGAACATGCATGCATATGGATAACATGGAAGGGGTGGAACTTAAGAATTTGTGACAGTGAATCATGAATGAACTTAATACCTCTATTTTGAACAAAAGGAAAGAGATGAGTATATCGTATCATCATATCGGCTCCGGCCTCCTATGTAGCACCTTCAACCTCTTGGTTCCTCCGTAACACTTTAACGGATTCAACTTCTTTGTTTTTCGACTTTTAAACTTGTTGGGCCAAAGTTTCAACGAGAATCTCTTCATAGGATAAACTTTCCTTTACACCCACAGTTTCCAAGGCATAATGGAGCTAGGATCACCAACACACTTCTTCAATAAAGATACATGAAACATAGGATGCACCAATAAAACCTTCGAAGGCAAATCCGACTCATATACTACCTTGCCAAACTGCCTCAAAATTTTGTATGGCCTACATATTGGAGACTAAGCTTCCCTTTTTTGTCAAATCACATCACACCCTTAATGGGTGAGATTTTTATGTAAACTCAATTATTAACCTCAAAGTCAAGTTCCTTTATCCTCACATTTAAATAGTACTTTTGTCTTTTTGGGGAGGTCTTCAATCTTTCTCTAATGAGTTTAACCTTTTCCATAGCCTCATGCACCAACTTGGGTCATATCAGCGCAACTTCACCAACTTCAAACAAACCAATGTGAAACTTATACCTCCTACCATATAAAGCCTCTAATAGATCCATTTGAATACTATAATGGTAGTTATTAGCAAATGATCATCTCAATTACCTTTGAAGTCAATGACACAATCTCTCAACACGTCTTCCAATGTTTGAATAGTGTGCTTGGCTTGACCATCAGCTTGCTGGTGAAAAGTTATGCTCGACTTAACTTGAGTACCAAGACCTTTTTGAAAAGACCTCCAAAACTGTGAAGTAAATTGAGTACCTCGATTCGAAATGATAGATATAGATAAAGAACCTCATGAAGCTTAAATAACTCACGAATATAAACACTAGCATAATCATCGACTGAATAGGAAGTCTTAATGGAAAGAAAATATTCTGACTTAGTCATACGGTCAACAACAACCCTAATCAAATTGTGTTGCCCACGGGAACAAGGTTTGTAATAAAGTCAATATTCAACTCTTCTTACTTCCAAGTAGGAATCTCAATATCTTAAGCTAAACCTCTCATGTTTTGATATTCAACCTTCACTTGTTGACAATTAGGGCATTTGGCCATAAACTCTGCAATATCTCTTTTCATGTCGTTCCACCAACAAACTTTCCTTAAATCTCAATACATCTTTGTGGAACTTGAATGAAAAGTATACTATGAACTATGAGATTCGAACAATATTATTTCCCTCGACCATCAACATTGGGAATACACAATCGACCTTGATACCTAAGTACACCATCTCCCATTGGGAGAAAGCCTCATTGGATTTTTCGACAACTGCCTTCTTCAACTCAAACAAAGTAGGATCACTATCTTGATTCCCTTTAACATCTGTCACAAGAGATGATTTGAAACATATTTTTGACAACACCACCACCATCCTTCGAATTAACTAAGCGAACACCCAAACGAGCTAGTCTATGAATATCACAAACTAATTCCTTTTTTAAATCCCCAACATGGGCAATATTATTCATGGACAACCTACTAAGAGCATCGGCAACCAGATTTGCCTTACTCGGGTGGTACAACATACTCATATAATAATTCTTCAATAATTCAATCCATCTTGTTTGACGAAGATTTAAGTCCTTTGGTTAAACACATATTGAAAACTCCTACGATTGGAGATTACATCAACATGGACACCATAAAGATAATGTTTCCAAATCTTTAAAGAAAACACAACCACCGATAAGTCCAAATCATGGGTTGGATAGTTCTTTTCATGAACCATACGTTTCATAGAAGCATAGGCTATCACCTTAACATTTTGTATCAAAACACAACCAAGACCAACCCTTGCAGCATCACAATACACATTGAATCCAACGGATCCTTTAGGTAAAGTCAACACCAGAGCGGAAGTAACTCTATCTTTTAATTCTTGAAAGCTTTTCTCATATGCCTCAGACAATTGGAATTTTACCTTCTTCTTAGTCAAAGTAGTCAAGAGCGATGCAATGGAAGAGAATCCTTCCATAAATTGTCTATATATATAATAACTGGGTAATCTCAAGAAACTCTAAATATCAGAAGAAGACAAAGGTCTAGGCCAATTCTTTACCGCTTTGATTTTCTTTATTCAACCCTAATGCCTTCATCGACAACAATATGACCAAGAAGAGCAACCGACCTCAACCAAGACTCACACTTGCAAAATTTAGCAAAAAATTGACAATCCTTGAGAATTTGCAAGACATTACTCAAATGATCAGCATGTTCATTCTCACTCCGAGAATAGATCAAAATACCATTAATGAAAATATTAATGAACATATTCAAATATTACTTGAACACCCGATTCATCATATCCATAAAAGATGCAGGAACATTTATTAGTCCAAAAGACATAAGCAAGAATTCATAATGACCATGCAAGGTTCTAAAGTAGTCTTCAAAATATCACACTCCCTCACTCAGAGTTGATGATAAACCAAGCAAAGATCAATCTTTAAAAACTAGTTTGCACCTTAAAGTTGATCGAACAAGTCATCAATCTTTGAAATGAGATACTTATTCTTAATTGTAACCTTGTTCAATTGTCGGTAGTCAATATACATATGGACATATTTATCCTACTTCCTAACAAAGAGAATCAAAGAACCCCATAGATAGATACCCAGTCTAATAATACCCTTGTCCAATAAATATTTCAACTGATCCTTTAAGTCCTTGAGTTCTACCGGAGCCATTCGATAAGGAGGAATAGAGATAGGTTGGATATTGGCAAGAATATGAATATCGAAGTGTATATCCCTTTAAGGAGGGATACTTAGGAGATCATCAATATACACTTCTAGAAACTCATTAACAACCGAAAATGACTCAAGAGTAGGAACTTTGAAATTCATATCCCTAATCCATACTAGATGGTAGATGCAATCTTTAGAAATCATTTTTTGAGCTTTAAGGCACGAGATGAATTGACCCTTAAACATAGAATTACTACCATTCCATTCTATGACTGAATTGGGAAATTGAAACTTAACCATACTGGTTCTACAATATATGAAAGCATAACATGCATGAAGCCAATCCATACCAAGGATAACATCAAAATCAATCATATCAAGCTCTACAAGATCACATGAAGTAACTTTGTGAAAAATTGAGATTGAACAATGTCTATAGACCCTCTTAGCCAAAACTAACTCACCAATTGTAGTATAGATCAAAAAAGTTTCTAGCAAGATTTTGGGGCTAACATTAAATTTCATAAAAAAAAATAAGGAGTAAAAAAGGAAATATTTTCTCTCAGATCAAGCAAGGCATAAACATTAACGTGAAATACCCATAACATACCTATCACAATTTCGAGAGTCTCCTCCAAATCTAGCCTAGTCAAAAAAGCATAGAATCGATATGAGCTGACCTCCACCAGAACCTGTAGTACCACCCTGATGAGCCAACTGGCCTATAGCCTGAGTTTAGGCCTGGGGTCGACCATCACCTCTACACTCTCTCTCATGGTGACTTAGCTTTTACACCTATAATACGCACTCGATCCTACCAATCATTATCCTATATGGTTCCTTCCATACTTCTTGCATATAGGGATGGCTTGACCACTCAGAGCTCCTCCTTGAATCTTTGGGTTAGACACCCAACCCTTGTCAAAGTTTGGATCTGGAGTGTTGGAAACATTTTTTCAGAGTACTTTTGGCAACATTTTTGGACGACAACCATTTTCGAACCTAGAGTATGAAAAGTAACCACTGTTGGTCCTTTCCCTCTTGGACTCCCTTGCCTTTTCACTATATTTTCCTCCTCAATTTGCTCGTCATAAGTCATGATCTATGAGATATCCACTTCTCTAATTAGCATGGAAATTCTACACTCCTTGGACACCAAGTCTGAAATGCCCGACATGAACTTGCTCATACGGGATCTAGAGTCAGATACCATGAACGAGGAGTACTTTGACAATTGAGTGAACTTGAGGAAATAATCTCTCACACTAATGTTCCCTTGCTTCAAGTTTATGCACTCTTGAATTTTAGACTCCCTTAGCTAAAGGGGAAAGAAACGGTCAAGAAATACCTCTTTGAAATCTTCCCAAGCAATAGGACCCACATCTTTAGCTCGCTCACCTTTCCATAGATCAAACCAAATTCTAGAAACTCCTTTCAATTAGTAAGAGGCCAACTCCACCATCCCTATCGTACTTACCCTAATAATCTCTACAATCTTGTGAATGCTGTTTATAAATTCTTGTGGATCCTCATCCACTTTTAACCCATGAAACTTTGGGGGACTCATCCTCATGAAATCACAAACCTTTGTTACCACCGCACCCATATTTGGGTTCACAAGAGAAACCACCTCTCTGTTAGCTTAAGCCACCGCAGCTTGAGCAAGTACTTAGAAAGCGGCTCAAAACTCCATGTGAGAGACTTGTTCATTCAAACGTCATTTGGAGCTTATTGCTCCTCCTCAACATTTCTTCTCATGAGGGATATTCGAGGAGGCATGATTATATAATCGCAAAGATGAAGCGTTAGAGAGAAAAGCATTAGGGTTCAACTCTATCACACGACATAGGAATAGTGAAAGAAGTGAAGTTTCCTAAATGCCTTGTAGCCTCATATTCATGCATATGGTGAGCTTCACATTTATGAAAAAAACTCTACTTGATCTGGCATTTTAGACTCCCTAGGACACCTTAAACCTGGCTCTGATACCAAGTTTGTCAAGATTCAATCTATGCTCTAGGTATGATATGATAATTAAAATACTGAGGGATGCCAATAAAGTCTCTTAGCATATATCGTATACATAAGATAAGTAAATACATCAATAAAATTATAACAAAGAAGATAAGTCTCAGTAATGAATCTCAAAATAAGGTGCGTACAATCTCATGACTATCTAAACAAGCCTCTACTTCTATTAGATGTGGCTTAGGATAAGTTTTTAGCTTACCAAAACCTAAAAAAGTCATAAATGTCACATCCTTGAATCATGAGGACTCACAAACAATAGAAAATAGTACCCAAGCTCTAGCCACGAATGGGATGCTTGTGATGATCTTCAGAACCTACACTATGATATAGTGTAGGCAAAAAGTATGTGTTAGTATGTAAAATATACTAAGTATGTGAATATGCATAATGTACACATGATAGCATGATGATTATAAAACATGTAAGATGGTGTCAGCTGCTGCAGTGTACCAGGTATAGAAATAAAGGAACTTTAGACTTTTTCAGCGGACTACAAGTCCTCATCAAGCTATTATAAAATGGATCTTCTCGGAGGTGTTCCAAAGAGCTAGTTCAATGCCAGAGCTAGCAGGGCACATGACCAAACTGGATTGCTATCCAGTTTGATATTGATTATTATTTGAAGATGATAGGAAGTATAGGTGAATTTGAAGGGTGCATTTTGTTTGGTTTTGATACCAACTATGTAGGTAGTAAGGGGTCATAGGTTTTCTCTAATTGTTGTTTTCTTGAGCTGTAAAGTTTACCAGATAAATAATAAAGTTGATTACCAAAATAATCATAATATCAAAACTGTGGAATCAAAAAGATTGGTTTGGGTATTGTATAGTGAAGTTATCATAAGAAAAAATGTAGGGTGAAAGTTAAATAACGTTATTAAATATTAAGTAAAAGGAAAATAAAAAAAAATAAGGCAACGACGTAATTATGCTAGATCATTCATTACATTAAATTATATTTTTTATCATTATATAATAATATATATAATAAATTTTGAATAATCATGAAAATAAAAATGATATTTTAAGTAATAATAGGATACAACAAAAAATATATGACCATTCAATCAAGTTATAATGTTGCTAGGTAAAAGTTGATTGGGTTGAAGTACAGTTTGTTTTCCCTTTAATTCAAACTTCATACTACTTTTCATTATTTTTTCCCTTTATAATAGAACTAGAACTATTTTTCATTTTCTTTATAGAATGATAAATTGGATGAATTTCAATTAAGGTAACGAAGAGTTCTTTCCAATCCTTCACAGTCGTTTAATGGGTGAATTTGGGCTCTTAAGGTATGCAAGTTGGTTGTATAAATAAAAGGAAAATTCTCAAATATGTCATCAACTTTGAGAAAAGATTTATTATGCCATCCGCTTAAATTTGGCTCATTTATATTACTTCCGTTTAAGAAAGGCTCATCCATGCGATTATTTTTCAACTCCGATATTGCAAAACTATTTTTACCTCAACAAAACCCCAAACAACTTTTAATATTTTTCAAATGGGATTTTGGATCAAATGTACTGTTTTTGCTTCTTCTTCCTAGAGAACAACAAGAACACATGAAGAACATCAAGAACTCCTAAATTTCCAACTTCTTCAGTTCTTCACAAATTCATTTAAAATTTCATCCACGTTATTAATTTTTTTTTAAAATCCAAAATTCTAAAATCATTTATGGATTTAAAAAAACCACTTGTATTAAAAACATATTCCAAAAAAAAACAAAACAGTTCAATTTTTTAAAAAAATCTACTTTAATTCTTATTTTTATTGTTGTTTTATATATTAGATCTTTGTTCCTTAATATTTTTTGAGTCTATGTTAAAAAATTTAATTGGTTTGGAGTTGTGGAGAAAATTCTACCATTAAAGAATGTTGGAAGTTTTGAACTTTGAAGAATTCAAGTGAGTCTTATTATGTTAGGTTGAATTCGAACTCAAAATATAATGACTTTTGATATCTAGTTCAGAGGGAAGCTAGGTGACTTTTTGAAGAATTAAAGAAGTTGAAAATTTGGGAGTTCTTGATGTTCTTCATTTGTTCTTGAGGAATAATAATAAAAAGAATACATTTGATCCAAAACCCTAATTAAAAAGTGTTAAAAGATGTTTGAGGTCTTGTTAAGGTAAAACATGGTTTTGCAAAATAGGAATTAAAAAATAATGACATGAGTGAGCATTTTCTCAAACGACAGTAATATAAATGATCCAAACTTTTAATGAATGACATAAATGGACGTTTTCATATTTGAGCCTTAAAACAAGTAGCGCAAATTGACCTAATTTATTATATGGATTAGTTTTGTTTTGTGCCAAATTAACCCACAATTTTTTTATCATTCTAAATCTGACAAAGTAGAAACAGTTGTGTGGACAAAAATTAAATGACCCATTTATCTCAACTACATCTGCTAGATCATGATTCATATTGTTAAACAGATTCATTTAATATTTATAGATCTTCATTTGTTGATAGACTCCAAAGATAGAAAAAGGGTAAATATGTAAATAAATTTTTAAACTAGAACTTCAGCCAGCAACGGCAGTTGCACCTCCGATTCCGCCACCATGAAGAGGTTTCGATGGCAGCGCAACCGAAGATTATGAGGGCTGCCGATAAAAATGACCAGTATGCGGTCTCTATTACTACCCTTTCTGTGGTTAGCTTCACAACATAACTATATATCTTTCTGAAATGTTAAAATTCCAGGTACAAGAGTCGTTGTAGCTTACTAGAATGAGGTAACCTCATATTGTTATGTTGGCCATCCCAATAAAATTAAATCAATTTTTTACTAGTTCAGATTTCTATCCATTTTGTCTTAACCTTTGGGGGCAATAATTCGGTGTTGTATGGGTGAGAAAAATGCAAGTACTCGATTATTGGTACAAGTGGGGGAGTACAATTTCTCAATAAAATAAAATTTTCAAGTTGCAGTACACACTGGGGGTAACAATGATGTTTTGGGGGAAAGGAAAAGGAATACACTAATTGAGAAAGGAATGCTCCAAAAAAGAAAGCTTACTTGATTCTGTTGCACCCTGAGTTGTTGGCAAAATCATATTATGTGAAGTCTGAAATCAAGAATGAAAAAAAATATTTTTATTTAAGTTTTGTTGCTAAAGAGTTGGAAAATCAAGTTCTTTTTATGTTCAATTTTTGTTATTGTTGATATTGGAAGGGACCTTGTATGTACCTTGAGATTTATTTGTGGGATTGATTAGTCTATTTAGTAGTAAAATGAACTTCATTGCAAAATTCATTTGGAAAGTGATGTATCGTAATTGGATTACTAATCAAAATAGACTTTACTCCAATAGAAGTATTGAATTTTTTTAATCCTTGAGAAAACTGCCATGGCGAATTTTTCAGCAAGAATCACCCTGACCTCTTACTGTGAGCTTTTGTGGAATATTTTTTCTTCTGATCCTCTTTTGGATGGGGTAGCCCTGTTTGTTTTGGAATTCTCTATGGCATCTTCATAATTCAGAATCATAGGATATAAAAGAAATAAAAGAAAACTACAAGTGATAATCAAAAAATGATCGTAGGATGAAAAATTTTGTACTCCTTTTATGTTGGGCAGTAGTTTTGATTAAAATCAGTGAAAATGATTAAAATGACCTGGCATCATGAGAAAAGTGTGATTTTAGTGCAAGAAAAACTTGCTTATCTTGACGGCTTATCAAGAAGATGTCCAAGAATGTTATCAATTAGCGGCTATTCATAATTCTACTCTTTGTTGTAGAATTGAATGGAAAAAAAGAATTATATTTTTCTCTTTCAACCATGCCTAACACCAAATCTAACTGTATTAGTTTTTTCTCTCCTTTTACCCTTTTCTTTTCTTTTGTGAATCCAAAAAGACATGAGATAGCCTATAGATCTTACTTGTGAATCCTAACTGTCTTAATTTTATAAGTTGATAACCTAGAACTTTTACAACAAGGATAGTCATTGCTTCCTAACACTGGAGTTGGTGCATTTTTCTTTTTGGGCAAAACTCTTAGGGAAGATGCTCTATTATATGATGACAACAGGTGTAGGGAAGCAACCATTAGGAGAAGAATATTATGACATCACTCAGGTTGAAGGAATTTATGTTTTGTCATTTCTACATCATGTCTAAGTGTTTTGAGCCATTTGTCTTTCTCCTGTTTTGGATTTCTTCTTTACTCATGTTCATTATGTGTAACACCCCAAAAAGTTCTAAGCTAAGATCGGAGCAATTCTTCATATGCATATAGTCCTGAATACGATAATTTCAATTGTATATATATGTGTATTAGGATTAATTCTTAAGTATTTGAATTGTATTTGATGTGAATTAGGGTCATAAGGAACCTCTAGTACTTAGTTGAGTTCAACGATCCTCTACCGATTAAGGTTTTGCATATAAAAATACAAGAGTCTACTTTAAATGATCATATATCTCAGCATATAATGAATTAGGTAGGCCATGACCTACCAAATTAAAGGTATATGAGTCATCTTTCCAACTCCACCAAGGTTTACTCATTTGAAGTTTGGAGTAAAATATTATGACTATTTTACCACAAACTTATTTTACCACAGAATACTAGAACAGAGTTTTCTAGGTAAGTTTCTACGACCCTGACCTATGGTCCGTAGATGGACGTACGAACCCATCCTGTTAGCTCGTGGAAAAAGTTCAGAAAGTTATTTTTGGGTCCAAATTCCTATGGACCAACTAGGGTCGTAGTTTGGGCCCATAGATCATGTATATCATGTATATTAGATGTATATAAAATTTTTAGATTTCATAAAAATGATATTTAAAATTTTGTTTTCTCACTTTTCACCCCTTGATCGACCCCAACAGCCCCCAAAAGCTCTCTTCAACTCTTGTAAGTCATGATAAGTATTCTTCATGATTTTACAACATAAATCCTTGAATTTCTACAAAATTTAACATCAAATCTTCTTTCTATCTCTAGTGAATATCAAGAATTCAATTCTAGGGTTCAAGACTTTATTTTTGAAAAGGTCCATCAAGTATTCTTCCTTTCAAATCAAGATAAGCGTACTCTTGTGATTTTCTAGTGATTCTAACATATGATTTTGTATCCTAAGCAAGAATCTACCATCAAAAGACATAGGATTTTCAAGAAACGAATCCAAGAATTTTAAGAAAGGATTTCTTGATCATTCTTCTTCAAGTTAGGGTTCTTCTTCAAGATTTATGCTGTGTTTAAGGTATGTAAGGTTATTCATAGTGTTGATTGAGTTCACCCCCACACCCTATATCTAAATTTCAACATTTAAAAGTTCAAGTTGAGTTTTAGCCCTAATTTCATTGAATTTTGAATGAATTAATTCTTTCTTTGTTGAGTTCTATGTAAATATTTTGAGATTAGAATTATTCCTATATAATTCAATTGTCAAATTTATTGTACATGCTTACATTCATATGAACCCTTATTGAATTGATATTCAAGGCTTTCAATATGCATTATTTTGAGTTAAAGATGACGAACTTTATGCATTGAGTAAAAGATGAGTTTTTAGGGAACATGAGCGTCCCAAATATATACACTCATAAATATTAATATTTCTAAGTTGAAGAATGATTTTACTAAACTTGATGATGAGTTAGTATTTTTATGAATAATTACATTTGAGAAAGGAGTATTGAGCATGATTTATCACTTGAGTTTTGAGGTCTCTTACTAAGAATTTTGAACATGAGTTTTACCAAGTCTACACGAGACTAAGAGTTTATGCATTTATGTATTTTGAGACGGGGTTGAGAAATCAATAGCTATATTTATATATTTACTGAGTTGAGAGATATGGCTATTTTAAAGAGGATGAAACGATGTTTGAGAAGAGTTGACGTTAAATTGATGTAAAGTCTACTGAGACTAGATGAGACGTATTTTGAGTATTTTACTCACTTCATATATATGAGCATAATAAGTATTTTGGGAGTAGTATTGAGCACCGATTTGGATAAGAATTTAGATAATTCAAACCCCATAAACTACATAGCCAACATAGGATAGGATCGTGCCGTTAATTTGGGGCGACTCCTCGCTTTTCCCAAACAAAGACTTTTTATATGGATCCAATGATGTGACGTCTCTTACTTTGGAAAGGTATTGAATTTCTTAGGCAACGACTGCACTTCGTTGTATCATCACTAGATCATAAGTGATGGTTGTCGGTTAGGAAAATTTTTCAAGTGTAAAGAATTATATTTTTAAAAATTGAGTTGCATGTACTATATCATATCTTTTAAAATATTGTTTTAAATATATGCATGCTTTGTTGAGTTAAGTTATTTTCATAATTGATTTCCTTGAGTTCAATATATTGAGTAAGTTTTCTTCAAGCTATTTTACATACCCTACATTCCATGTACTAATGTCATTCGATGATGCATCATTTCATGATGTAGATTCAAGTACTGATTATTGCAAACACTAGAGTAAGACTTCTATCCATGAGCAGTGGGTGAGACCCCCTCACTTTTAGAGGGATCGAGTTTAGTTATATCAGTGTATCTACTTTTAAGTTATGCTTAGTTAAGTAGTCAGGTAGTCATGGGTTTTGTCTCAGCATCTATTAAAGTTTAGTAGAGGCTTCATGGACAGAGTTAGTGAATTAGTTCACTCTATTCATTTTGATGTTGTTAAACATTATTACATATTATATTAAGATCTAATCTCAGACTTTGTACAACTTATGATCGATATGTTTCAGTGTTGCTTAAAAATTTTAAAGGTTCACTTATTAAAGCTTCCGTATGTATTTTGAGTCTTTAGTTTAGTACTAGGATGTAATGATCCTATAGGTCATTTTTGGAAAAATTTTGCACAATAACTATTTTACCCCTTCCGATAGTTGCCCCGAGTTGTTTTTAATCAGTATTGAGTGTTTTTTGGGAAATTATATGAAGAAGTTGAGATTTTGGAAGTTTTGAGTTCTTAAAGTGTTCAAGAGTGGTATTTGGGACCAATCAGAGGTACGAGTCTCGAAATAGAATTTCATCGATTCCAGAACCTCTGAAATGCAAAACTTAGTCTAGGAGAGTTGACGGAATTAAATTTAGAGTGGAAATGAAGATTTGAGGTCCTAAGTTGGAAGCTGGATAAATTTTAGGCCAAGTTTTGACTTTGGTCAACATTCGGAGTTCCGACGCTCAAAATAGAATTTGAATGACTTTATTGAATTCAGAGGATGGTTTTAGGTATAGGGGTGGCATTGATTGAATTTTTGGAGGTCCCAAGCTCATTTTGATATTTTGAGAAGTTAGTTTGGTGCAACTTTTTGGATTCCAGGTCGAGGAGACCTCGAATTCAAATTTTAGTGGTTTCATTAAGTCTGAAACGTCGAGTTTGGTATAGTAGCATATAAAGTTTGTGGGCTCAAAATTACGAAAGAAACCTAAGGATCCGATCCATGAAATTCTTATTTGAGTTGTTACTAATATCTGCTTCTGGTGTGATCTTCTCCACGTTCGCGGCATCTTGGTCGCGTTCACAGAAGGTATCTTTATTGGTCTCCTCATTCGCAGAGTTGGTGTCACATTCGCGAAGGGTGGGCTGTGTTAGTCTTCGCATTTGCATGGGTCTTGCAGCGATCACCGGGAGTTAAATTGTTACTCTTCGCATTCGCAGGGTAAGTTCCCTGCATTCGCAAAGGTCAAATGTGACTTGAACAGTGTTTAATCTTCATTTCAGTAATTTTACCTTATTTTACCATTGTTGGAACTTGGGGAGCTCGAAATGGATGATTCTTGAGATATTTTCGAGGGATATTGACTATGTAAGTTCTTTTACCCTGATTTCATCATTACCCATTAATTATTTACTGATTTTAACTTGAATTTAGGGATTTCAATTGAGAAAATTAAGGGTTTTTCAAGAACATTGAACTTTTAGTAATTTGATGATTGTGAACTGGTTTTAATTTTGTTTTCAAAATGATTTTCACTATTAGCTTCCAAATACTTCAAGAAATGTTTTCAAAGAAAAAAAAAATTGATTTTCCCTTCATTTTCAAAATTGGGTTATTTGGATCGATTTCAGCCCGATTTTAAAATAATTATGATTTAATTGTTATTAGACTCATATTCTTGTTGGAATTGCATATTTAAATAGATTATATTGATTTGGAACGTTCGTGTAAGGGAAAAACTCAAATTTTGGAGTAGTTGAAGTTAAATTCAAGGCAAGTGAACTTTTAGATCTTTATTTAAACTTGTAGGATCGTGTATTCTGTTTTGTATGTTGGGGGAGTAATGGAAAGTGGTTTGGGGCTATTTTACTAAGTGATTTAACCTGATAACGAAGAAATGAGGTAATAAATGGCAAGGTTGGTAAGATAAAATGATAAAGTGATTTAACCTGATAACGAAGAAATGAGGTAATAAATGGCAAGGTTGGTAAGATAAAATGATATTCAATATGATTAAATCTTTGACTAATTATGGATATGTGAATATGTTGTTGTGATATGTGTTGTGACTTGTGGTTGATGTAATTCACTTATTGTAATTTATATGAACATTGTCTATCTACATTGGTTTCAGCATATTGAGATGGAAATTGATTTGAAAATTATATCGAAGGGAAATGGTTCCGGTGAGTGATAATTATGCCGAAGTGAAATGGTTTGTCTATGCCGAAGGAAAATGGTTTCAGCGATTGATGTTTTTATCAAAGGAAAATGGTTTTGATGGATACATAGTCCACGTGTGGCCCCCGTAGTTTCCGTACTTCTATTCAGCGGTTGTGAATTATTAGAACAAGCATGCATCACTAAACGTGACATTGCATTGCACTATATTACATCATACATATTTTGCCCTTTGTGTACTGTGATTACCCGTGATATCCCTGTGATCTATACTATTGACTGTTGTGATTTGACTGAGACTTGAGTTCTATTGTTGATGATATATATATATATATATATATACTGTTAGACTAGGCTGAATTCTATGCAGGTTGTAGTCTGAGGGATTTCGTTGGTATAACAAGAGTACTTGTATTCTGTTAGCTTTTCTTAGTCTTAGTTGTTCACTTATTGGGTACTGTGTCAGTGGTACTCATCCTTGCTATCTACACTTATGTAGGTTCCCATCCTGGACAGTGATTAAGTTCTCTTTCCTTTCATCTAAGGCTTACAGAAGTGACTTGTGAACTAGTTGTTGATCCCGGTGATCTTCTTATTTCTCTCTACTTTTATTTTGTTCTATTAGAGGGACAAATTTGAGACTTGTATTTATTATAGTATCTTGTTATTTAAAGGCTTGTACATGTGACAATCAGTCCATGGGGAATTTTTTAGTTGACAAAGATTTTTGCTTTTTATCTATGATGTATATATTTATTTTGAACTGTTTCTGAATTATATTCCAAAATTATTGATTTTAAGCTGACTTTTCCAGTGGGAATGGACAAGTGTCATCACACCCAGATTCGAGTCATGACAAATGGTATCAGAGCCCGAGGTTCATAGGTCTTACATGTACAAGACAAGTCTAAGTAGAGTCTCTAGGATCGATACGAAGACGTCTATACTTATCTTTGAGAGGCTATGAAGACTGTTAGGAAACTTTTGTTACTCATTCTTTCCTTTCGTGTGAGGTTGTTATCATTAGTATTGAGTGTTGCATGGTATTTTGGTAGATGTTGAGGACCAAAGCTATAATTATTGGTATAGGGGTGGCAGTCCCCAAGGATGATATTGGGACCCTAGCTAGGGTTAGAGGTAGAGGCCAAGCTAGAGGTAGTGGACGCATACAGGTCACAGGTAGAGGCCATTACCAAGGAGTGGCACCAACCCGAGGTCATGCTAGGGACATTTATCTAGAGCCACATGTTGAGGTTGGTAGGGACCAGGTCCTTCTAGAGGTTGCGGCACCATTATTTCAGAGTAAACTTATTGAGGATGTTGGGTATTCTAGAGGGCCTTACTCAGGGTGCTATAGACATTCCATAGGTCTCGCAAACTAGGGTCCGAGAAAAGACTCTAGAGCATCTTCAGGCTAAAGTGATTCAGGGTCTGATGGGTCAGCCACCTGCAAGTCCTATGGTTGATGAGGATGGAGCACAACAAGAGAGAGCTCAGGATGCACTTATAGTTATGATGTCCAACGATGAGCAGCATCGATATGAGAGGTTTCAAAAGATGGACCTACTATAGTTTTAGGGTGGGAAGATTGAGGATGCGCATACCACATCTAGGGAGTTATTAGAGACAATAGGGTTGGATGAGACCTGTGGATTTTGATATGCTACTCTTCAATTACGTGTGCCAGTCCAAGAGTAGTGGAGGGAGTATTTGATTTCTAGGACAGTAGGGTCACAACAAGTTACTTGGGACGAACTTGGTATCTCCTTTTATGACCGGTTCATCCCTTGGAGTGTGAGAGAGGAGAGTCAGTTATGGTTCAAAATTTTAAGGTAGGACAGCCTCAGAGTTGCTACGTATGAGACTCATTTCTTCTAGTCATCGAGGCATGCTAAGGTCATCCTTCCAGATGAGACAGAGCGGGTTCATAGATTTGTGCAAAGACTGAATTATTCCATCCTTACAATAGTGTCTTCCCGAGCAAGGTCTTCCTTCTAGTTCATCATGGGATGATCCATGCTTCTATGCTAGCTTCTGAGGGTGGTCAGCCCCTGTGTGGGTCATATAGTGCGGGTCAGGCTCACCAAGGATCACAGTAGAGGCTGGCGGGCAAGGGTGGTCAAATGAGTTCATCTGGTCTAGTACATCAGTATTTAGTTTCAAGATCTTGCTATGGTTATAGGGATCTTGGCCACTGATTCGTTATTGCCCACTACAGGTTCATATCGATCCCCAGCCCACCTATCCCACTCCAATGAGAGTACTAGCACCTCTAACCTAGGGTCGAGGTAGAGCTTAGACAGATAAGAGTGGCCACACTTCAGGTAGGGGTACTGGTGGAGCTATAGTGCCATAGGGAGGAGGTAGAGGTACCAGGTAGACTGGCGATGCAAGAGAATCTTAGTATTATGCTTTCTCGGTGAGACTCAATGTTGAGGCTTCTGATGCCATTATTATAGGTATCATCCCAATTTGCCATCGACCTGCATCTATGTTATTTGATCTTGGATCTACATTCTCTTATATGTAGTCTTATTTTGTATCTGGTTTTGATTTGACTTGTGATTGCATGCCTGCACCTGTTCATGTTTCTACAATTATGGGTGGGCCCTTAGTAGTGGATCGAGTATATCGATACACTTTTGTCTCTTTTTCCAGGTATGATACTTAGGTAGACATGATTATTCTGTGGATGGAAAACTTTTATGTGTTATTGGGTACGGATTGACTTTCTCCATATCGGGTTATTCTTGATTGTTATGCTAAGATTATGACTTTAGTGATGCCTAGTGTTCTGAGGATAGAGTGGAAGGGCACTAGTGGTTTTTATCCTAGTAATGTTATCTTCTATATTCGTGCCCAGAGATTGATTGATAGAGAGTGTGTTTCCTATTTGACTTTTATTTAGGATACTAGTGCTGAGTCACCTCTTGTGGAGTATATTCTGGTGGTTAAAGAGTTTGTCGATGTTTTCCCTATTGATCTTCTGGGAGTTCCTCTAAATAGGAATATTGACTTTGCTATTGACTTGGAGTTGGGCACTAAGCCTATTTCTATTATAGCTTATTATATGGCTCCGACAGAGTTGAAGGAATTGATAGACCAGTTGCAGGATTTGTCAAGTAAAAGGTTTATTCACCCTAGTGAATCACTTAGGGTGCATCAGTTCTGTTTGTGAAGAAGAAGGATGGGTTTATGATGATGTGCATCGATTATAGACAGTTGAACAAGGTGATTGTTAAGAACAAATATCTTTTTCCTCGTATTATTGATTTTTTGATCAACTTCAAGGAGCGACTTTGTTCTCTAAGATTGACTTAAGATATGGGACCATCAGTTGAGGATTAGTCTATCAGATATTCCTAAGACAATGTTCCTGACCCGTTATGGCCATTATGAGTTCCTAGTTATGTCTTTTGGGATGACTAATGCCCCGACAACATTCATAGAGTTGATGAATGGGGTGTTTCGGCCGTATCTAGGCTTTTTTGTGATTATGTTCATTGATGATATCTTGGTATATTCCAAGACAGAGGAGGATCATGCTAGTCATTTGAGATTGGTGCTTCAGAAGTTAAGAGAGCAGAAGTTATATGCAAAGTTCTCCAAATATGAGTTTTGGCTTGATTCCATGGCATTTCTAAGGCACGTGGTGTCCAAGAAGGGTATTAGGGTAGATTCGACCAAGATTGAGGTACTTAGAGGTTGTACTAAACCTATTTCTCCTACCAAAATTTAGAGTTTTAAGGGTTGGTCGATTATTATAGATGCTTTGTGCAAGGTTTCTCCACCATTGCGGCTCCTTTGAATAGACAGGCCTTGAAGGTTGTGGATTTTCATTTGTATGATATGTGCGAGGTGAGCTTTCAAAAGCTCAAGAGTTTGTTGACTATAGCTCCTGCTTTGACTCTACCCGAGAAGGGTGTGGACTTCACTGTATATTTTGATGCCTCTAGAGTTGGTTTAGGTGGAGTATTGATGCAAAAAGGAAAGGTGGTTTCCGATGCCTCTAGACAGCTGAAGGCTCATGAGAAGAACTACCCTACTCACGACTTGTAGTTAGAAGCAGTGACATTTGTTTTGAAGTTATGGCATCACTACTTGTAAGGGGTGCATTGTAAGGTGTTCACTGATCACTAAAGTCTTCAGTACATCTTTAGTTAGAGAGATCTGAACTTGGGACAAAGCAGATGGCATGAGTTTCTGAAGGACTATGTCATGACTATCTTATAGCATCTAGGGAAGGCTAATATGGTGGCCGATGATTTGAGTATGAAGGCTCTTAAAATGGGGAGTCAGTAGAGGTTAGTGTTGACCAGAGACCCTTGGCTAAGGATATTCAGAGGTTAGCCAATAACTTTTTCTGTTGTGGGTTTCTGAGAAGAGTGAAGGTTTTATTGCTTTCATCGAGGCTCATTCTTCCTTAGTTGAGGAAATTCGAAAGCGTCTCAGTTTGATAGTGAGAAATTATATTTCATTCGAGATAAGGTGTTGATGGGTGAAACCAAGGAGGCTAAGCTCAATTCAAATGGTGTCTTAAGGATTGAGGGTAGCATTTGTATGCCCAAGGTGGGTGATTTGATTAGATTGATTCTAGAGGAGACTTATTGTTCTAGATATTCTACTCACCTCAATGTAGTGAAGACATACCATGATCTTAACCAGCACTATTGGTGGTGTGGGATGAAGAAGGACATAGCTGAGTTTGTGTCCAAGTATATGACCTGTCAATAGGTCAAGTATTTGCACGAACGGCCTAGGGTGTGAGTCAGAGGATGCCCAATCCTACTTGGAAGTGGAAGTGGATCACCATGGACTTTGTTGTAGGTTTTCCTCCCACCGTTGGTGGTTATAATTATATATAGGTGGTTGTTCGCAGACTGACCAAGTCTGCTTATTTCATTCCAGTTCAGGTGAAGTACACTATGGAGAAGCTAGCCTAGTTGTATATCAGTCAGACCATTCAGCTTTAGAGATTCCCAGTGTCCATAATTTCATATAGGAGATCGTTGTTCACTTCGCACTTTTGGAAGGCATCACAACATAGTGTGGGTACTAGGCTTGATATGAGTATCTCTTTTCACCTACAAACTGATGGACAGTCTGAGCGAACGATTCAGGTGTTGGAGGATATGCTTCAAATTTGTGTTATTGATTTTAGTGCAAGATGGGATCGATATTTTCCCTTAGCGAAGTTTTCCTACCATAACAATTATCACTCTAGTATTTAGATGGACCTATTCGAGGCGTTGTATGGTAGGCGATGTCAATCTGCTATTATGTGGTTTGATTCAGCTGAGATGGACTTTTTAGACACGAATTTGCTTAGGGATGCTATGGAGAAGGTTCGTATAATTCATGGTAGGCTCTTGTAAGCCCATAGTAGGCAGAAAAGCTATGTAGATATGAGGTTTCAACTATTAGAGTTCATGGAGAGTGACCATGTTTGGCTCTGAGTGTTGCCCATGAAGGGCGTGATGGAGTTTGGGAAGAAGGAAAAGCTTAGCTCTCGATTCATTGGATCATTTGAGATTTTAGGGCAAGTGGGAGACGTGCCTTATAGACTGGCCTTGCTACCTAGCTTGTCAGCTGTGCATCCGATGTTCCATGATTCCATGCTCCAGAAGAATGTTCCTAATGAGTATCATGTGATTTTTCTTGATTCAGTAGAGCTGGGTCTAGATTTGACATTTGAGGAGGAGCCCATAGCCATTCTTGACATACAACTACGTAATCTTAGGACCAAGGAGATAGCTTCAGTAAAGGTCCAGTGGAGGCACCGTATAACTAAAAAGGCTACTTAAGAGTCGGAGGATGACATATGTGCTCAGTATCCCCAGCTTTTTGAGGCTTCATGTACTTTTTTTACTTTATGTTTGAGAACGAATATGGTTTTTAGTGGTTGATGATGTAATGAACCTAAAGGTCATTTTGAGTCATTTCTGATTAGTATTGAGTTTTTGTTATGGGAAATTCTATGGAAAAGTTAAGTTTTTGAAAGTTTTTAGTTTTTAAAAGCTTAAAGTGTGAAAATGTAGTATTTGGGACCAACCAGAGTTAAAAGACTAAAAACAAAATTTTATTAATTCCAGCAGCTCCAAAATGTGGAACTTGGTCTAGAAGAGTTGATGGAATTAAATTTGGAGTGATAACGAAGAGTAGAGGTCCTAAGTTTGGTCAACATTCCAAGTTTCGACACTCGAAATAGAATTTCGATGACTCTTTTGGATTTAAGGGATGGTTTTAGGTTTAGGAGTGGCATTGGTTGAATTTTTGGAGGTCCTGAGCTCATTTTGGTATTTTGAGGCTTAAGTTAGTTAAGTTGCGACTTTTCAGGTCCGGATTGAGGAGTTCTCAAATTCAAATTTTAATGGTTCCATTGAGTCCAAAATGTCGAGTTTAGTATGGTAGCATATAAGATTTGTGCACTCGAGATTTCAAACGAACTCTGAAGGTCCAATTTGTGAAATTCTTATTTGAGTTGTTGTAGATATCTGCTTCTGGTGTGACCTCCACGTTTGCGGCACCTTACTCACGTTCACGGAATATTACTACACTGGTCTATGCATTCGCGAAGGTGGTGTCATGTTCGCGAAGGCTAGGCTGTGTTAGTCTTCGTGTTTACGTGACTCTTGCAGCGATCGCGGAGATTTAAAGACTTATTCTTTGCATTCGCAAGATAAGTTCCCTGCGATCACGAAGGTCAAAAGTGACCTGAATAGTGTTTAATCTCCATTTCGAGAATTTGACCTTATTTCACCATTGTTGGACCTTAGGGAGATCGGGAGGGACGATTCTTGAGAGATTTTCGACGGATATTGACTGGGTAAGTTCCTTCAACATGATATCATTACCCATTAATTATATACTGATTTTAACTTGAATTTGGGGATTTTCAATTAAGAAAATTAAGGGTTTTTTCAAGAACATTGAACTTTTAGTAATTTGATGATTGTGAATTGGTTTTAATTCCTTTTTCGAAAAGATTTCACTATTAGCTTCCAAATATTTCATGAAATGTTTTCAAGTAAAAGTTTTCATATTTTTCCCTCATTTTTGAAATTGGGTTTTTTGGGTCGATTTTGGCTCGATTTCCAAAAATTATGATTTAGATGTCGTTAGACTCGTATTCTTATTGGGATTGCATATTTGAATAGATTATATTGATTCAGAATATTTATGTAAGTGCAAGGCTCAAATTTTGGAGTAGTTGAAGTTAAATTCAAGGTAAGTGAACTTCTAAACTTTTGTTTAAGCTTGTAGAATCATGTATTCTTGTTTTGTATGTTGGGGAGTAATGGGAAGTGGTTTGGGACTATTTGACTAAGTGACTTAACTTGGTAATGAAGAAATAGGATAATAAATGGAAAGGTTGATAAGATAAAATAATGTGTTCAATATGATTAAACCTTTGACTAATTGTGGATATGTGAATATGTTGTTGTGACATGAGTTGTGACTTTTGGTTGATATTATTCCATCATTTATATTTACATGAACATTGCCTATTTGCATTGGTTCTGATATATTGAGATGGAAATTGATTTGAGGATTATGCCGAAGGTAAATGGTTCTCTCTCGAATAAATGCCCTATTTTCATTAAATATTTCTTAGCCAAGGCTCCTACGGGACCTGCATCTCGAATGAATCTTCAAATGCCCGGCAAGTGATGATTATGCCTAAGGGAAATAGTTCTAGCGATTGATGTTTATGCCAAAGGAAAATGATTTTGGCGGATACATGGTCCATGTGTGGCTCCCATGGATTCCAACCCGCAAGTCAGAGAATGTGTATCATTAGGACAAACATGCATCACTACATGTTACATTGCATTGCACACATCATATATCTTTTGCCATTTGTTGACTGTGCTTACCCCTGATATCCTTGTGATATATACTATTGATTGTTTTTATTTGACTATAATGAGCTCCAGGTCTTATTCATCCTACTAGGTGAATTTTATCATTTAGAGCTTTCCTGTAGTGACTCCGAGTCATTTATAATTTGCTGGCACTAATAGCTCGGTCGCCTGGTCGTTCGTTTAGTTTTTGTGCAATTTGCTGTGTTTTGAGGTTCATATAACTTGAAAGGTTGACTTCAATCAAAAAACCTGCGAAATGACCTCAAAATGGAATTTTAGCTATTCCATCAGCTTTGGAATGGACAAATTAGGCTACTAGAGTAGTCGACATGAGTATCGAGGCATTTGATGCGAGTTTGGGGTCATTTGGCTCTTTAGTCTTTGAAATTTGGCCTAAGGATGACTTTGGTCAATATTCTAGATAAACATGCTTAGATTGAAATTTTGTCAGGGTAGTTAGCTCTAAAATGTTGAGTTTGCTCTAGAATGATTTTTTGTGCAATTCCCGAGGCTTTCAATCTTATTCTGATCCTCCTTATAAAATTGGAAAAAATGAGGGGGTAGCATAGTCTGTTTGCACGGATAGAATTCTAAACGAATCCCGAGAACCCCATCAAAGCTTTTCAAAGCTCAAGTTTAAGCTGTTGAAAGCACCATTGCTCTTCGCTTTTGCGATCCATAGGAGTCGCGATCAAGAAGCCTCGCTGCCTTGACCTTTGCATTCGCAAGGTTTGTAGTCGCGATCGTGAGGTATTACTTTACTGGCCTTCCCTTCGCAAAGATTCCCTCCGCGATTGTGATGAGCCTTTTTCATGTGGGATGCGATAGCAAACCTTGGGCTCCGAGATCGCGATGGCTATTGGACTGGTCTTTTAAATAAATACCAATCGTGAACCGACCCCGATCCCAATCCTTTTGCTTGTAATTTTAGGAGCTATAGAGCTCCAGATGAGATGATTCTAAGTCCTGGAGCTTCGTTTTGATTGTGGCTACGCAATGGAGTTTTTGAGAGAGCGTGAAGATCGTTGGTTTAAGGTAATTACGTGCCTAAAAGGGTTGTCCTAGCTTAGTTTCAAGCTTTCATGGTTATTTAATTTGTTGGGCTGATTTCTCTTGTTCTAAGCATCAATTGTGCTCCATTTTGGGGTACAAGCTCAATAACACGTTTAGAACCTTTTTATGGAGTTGATTTCAGAATTTCCATTGCGGGTCCCACAATCTTATTTTTAACCAAATTTTAGGTCCGCATCTGAAAAAATGTAATTTTAGTGTCAAAACGCCCGTATTGACGAGGTGATCGATAGTTTGATAGTGTGGATGCAATTTTGGAGTGGAAAGCTACTGAGAAGTGGACATGGAGTACACGTGTTTGGTTTGGAGGTAGGTTACGTTCTTTATTCCTTTGATTGAGCTTCATGAGGTATTGTTTAGTATAAATTGCTTATGGTTTGGCTAGATTCTAAGTTTCTTGCTTCCTTGTCTCGGAATGAGCCTTAAGTTGTGTTGTCTTTATGGAACCCTCCATGTATTTGGTAGATTATTGATTATGCCTTAAGGTTAGCCTTGTTAATCCATTTCAAGTGGTTTGTTCGATATTTATAGTGGTAGGTCGAATTAGTATCTTAGGTTTGAGTTTTAGTTGGGTCTTAGCTATTATGGCCGTTTTTGGTGGAAATTTCTGAGACTTAGTACACTTTACTAGTGTGGAGCTTGTGCTATGGCCTTAGAGTAGTGGTTTTCACCCTGTTATACTTGTGAGTTAATTGTTTCCCCTAATTCAGGAGCTAACGACAGGATCCCTTATGTTTTCCTTATAGTCGTTGGTTGGGATAGTTGTGCTTATATTCTCAGGGTTGTATTCCCAATTGGATCTGGAGGGTTTTGATTGACGCACCGAGTACTTGATTTCTCATATCCCCCTCTTTGCTATCTAGTTAGGGTTTTCCTCCCTCTTAGGCCTTGTTGTTGAGTAGGTGGAGTAGATTTGAGCCCTAGCCCTTGGTCTGAGACTGATTGTGTGCCAATTTATATTTCTATGCTCTAGAGGGTTGAGGTGATCATAGAGACATTATTGTATGTGATTGTGCGTGTTGCATGGGTGCTGATGATGGCATGTATTGGATTGGTTCCTTGATTTTGCATGGTTGTGGTTGACCCCGGTGCATGCATTGGTCTTTGGCATTATTTTGAGAAAGCTGGATTGTAATACAAACTGTTTTATTCTGATTTTCTAAATGGGGGTCGTACCATATTTACTACTACTACTTGAAATGGAATGGAGGCATCCGGGTTGCGCTCATTTTATATATTGACTCAGTCGAAGATATTTTTGGCCCTTTCTATATTGTTCTAGCTTTTCAGCTCCGGCCATTATGGTGGAGCGTATCTCAAAGGATAGAGTATACATATATATATATATATATATATATATATATATATATATATATGTGTGTGTGTGTGTGTCTGTAGATACAATCCGAAGAAAAAGAAATAAAGAGATTAGACAAGACAACCAAAAACCATTGAAAGAAGAAATCTAAAAAAATACCTTCACACTTTCTAATTCAGTTAAAACATAAAATAAAACTAACTAGATCCACTTCATTTATCACAATGAATTATATTTTTTCGATACACTATTGTTAATATAAATATTGAATATTGAAAAAAAAATCAATTTAAAAAAATAAAAAATAGGTGTATATATCTTGGTATGAGGCACTTGGCACTGTTGGCACTACTGATTTTATTGCACTACTGTCATTCAAATGCATTGTCTATCACCAACATAATTTTTTGTTCATGTTGGTAGTATGGGCTGCCATACGGGTTTGGTTGATTATGAATGATCTTTCTGGGCAAAGAGGGGCTCGATAAGGTATTTTCTGACAGTTTTCAAACTTGTGGCAGTATAAAGGGTGGTCTCTTGTTGAAAGGTAGTTACTGCCTTTGTTCCACTTTATTTGACTCTTTCTTGCAGGTTTAGTTTTGCTTGGCCTTCTGGGCCTTTATGTGATATCTATGTGTATGTTATTGGTAAATCTTCATTCAGTTGTTCTCCTTCGTAGAGTGCCCGTGTCTAGTTTTTGGGTTGGCGCCTCCAAGTATGTCCTTTGTTTCATCTGTTTGTTTCTCTTTTACTCTCGTTATTTATATCAACCTGTTACCTATTGTGAGCTTCCTATCATTGTGTAGTTACTTGTGATATATGTTCCATGCTTACATGGTCTTTATACTTATTTTATCTTTGGAGCTTATTTGGCTAATGCCAACTGAGTGACACTTGTTGGTACTCATACTACACTTCTGCACTATATAAATCATAGTCCTAGTTTTCTTTGCTTAATTAGATATTTTGTGGAGTAGCTCTTGTATTTTGGAGACTTGGGTGAGCTCTTGGTGTTTAGAGTTGCCTATCTCCCTCTGTTTTTAGCTTAGACTAGTCTTTATTATGTATGCGGAGATAGTTGCAGTAGTATTGTATTTGTATAAAACTTGTACTTTCTTATTTGGTTTAGTAGCTCTACTACCGACTGATACTAGGTCTTGGGGGTTATCTTTTTGTATGGTTGACATTCTTCTTTCCTTGTTAGTAATATTATTATTATTATTCATTTCTTTCCTTCTGCTTGTGATGGTCTGTTGCCTTTGGTTCCAGACTATTGGGTTAGGCTTACCTACTGGTGGGTTGATAGTAGGTGTCATCCTGACCTGAGAAATCAGGTCATGACAAATTGGTATCAAAGCTCCAGGTTCACCGGTATCATTGGTATGACAACTAATTCCAAATAGAGTGTTGCAGATCGGTGCGAAGATGTTTGTATCTTATCTTCAAGAGGCTATAGGGCATTCTTAGGAACTTTCATTCTTGGCTCCTTAACGTGTGCCTTGTTTCATATGACCTCTAAAATGCTATTTTGGACCCATTATCTCTTAGATGGATAACACAAACTTTTTGATGGAAACAGATGGGACTCCTACTCATATCACTAGAGCTTTGATGCCTGGTTAGGACACCAATGAAGTTCAATTACAGCCTGAGGATCTGGGGAAACCGAGGCTCTGAAAGAGTTAGTCGGTCACTATGACTTTTTAGGATTCCGTGATAGGGACTCCAAGTCTATCCGAGGATACACTGAAGAAAAGTTTGGTTTTGGGTACATTGAGTGGTTCTCAGCCCAAAGTTGGATCTGCAAGTCTTCATCAAGGTTCTTCATCGATTTTTGATATGAGGTTGCGTTTCTTGAGTGGGCTGAGTAGACTCCCACCTTGTTTTCTATCGAGCGAGAGTTAATTTAGGGTTTATTAGTGGATTGATCTTAGCCCTTCATTGATCATCAGAGCACTTGACATTAGTTAGATCTACTTTTCCCCATGTGGTGAGTTATATGAGGGGCATGGAGCATGCGTGTATTGAGACTTACAAAGGTATTGGTAAGAGGCTTCGCCACTAGTATAGTGGTGATAGTGTCTTGCCTCGAGGTAGGCATCATCTTAGTAAGGTTCAGCCTCAGTCTCGACCTGTCGAACCCATGATGGAAGCACCTCAGGTTCCAGGTAGTTTTGCGGTAGGTTATGGTATCCACCATGTATAGAGTTCACGATGGGTATCTCAGGGATTACAATTTAGGCATTCAGGTTTTGGGGCTCATACTAATTCAGCTGGTTCATTTCAGCGGCCTGCATTTGGTGGGAAGTATTATACGTGCGGTGATTTTGGACATTCGGCTAGGGAGTGTCTTATAGTCATACATCACAGGTGATAGGCTCGGTAGGATCGGGTTCATAAGGCTCAGAGGTAGTTAGTTAGGGGTGGTACCCTGAGTGTTGTAGTTAATGGTATGTATATTCAGCTCGAGATCAGACACATTCCATTATATGCTCCTACAGGCCGAACAGAGGATGAGATTCCAAGTATCAATCATATTTGTGTGAATTTGTTTCTAGGACCTTCCTTGGTTGTAATGTATGGTTGTTGGGGTCTTCGTGGTTATCGTTTCTTATTTGACTCATTATTTTCATATTGTGAGTCTGATGATATCTTTACTTGGATCTGTGTAGGTAAGCTTATTTAGCCTGATTACCTGCTAATTGTTGCTATGACAACCTTACTTGAATTTATGTGTATGTGTTTATCTTTTGTAAGTAATTTCTTTTAGTAGTGGATCATATTAGTTTTACTGTTATGTTGCAGTAGTGGTAGAGTTATACCTTCTGGATATTGATCTTAGTTGATTGCTCTGGTGGGTTTTGTTTAGCTATTCAAGAGTTTTCTTGGTTTAGTCCTCCCCCTTCCTAGGCCCCCCTCCCTCCGAATGCTCAGCTGGTGTGAGGTTTCTACCGAGAGAAGGGTATGTTAGTAGTTATGGGCCCATATGGTGTACTATAGATCTTGTTCATCGATTCTTTCTTTTTTTAATTTCCTATTCTTAGTTCCTAGGGTGGTGAAGCTATGGTCTGTTCCTTTTATTTGGATGGGATGTTTCTTCATGGTACGTTTAATGGTAAAATTATCATTTTAGTTAGATGTGTGATGCGGTATCAGATGGCTATGTTGAGTTGGAAAGACTAGGAATAAATTATCTCTGGTCATTCTAAGTATTATCTTGAGGTGTCATGTAAAAATGGTACTATTGGGTTTATGGAAATTATGATCTTCTTATGCTTGTGACAGGCCAACAATTAGTGGGAAGGGGTGATTATGGAGTGAGAGCATTCACATTGATGAGTCATGGTTTATCAGAATTGCCTCAGTGTGCTCTTATGATTTATGGACTTTTAGGTGGTTTATCAATACGTTTTGGAAATTTTAGTCACAGGCTTGTTTTAACTTACAACCAGGACTACCTTCAATCACCGTGATTCCATGTTGTGCCTTAGTTCTACTGATAAACTACAGTGATTGTGTCGATGGTTTAAAAGGTCAGGTTGTTGAGATGAGTCATGTGTTGGGGTGTGCATTGACAGGTTCAAACTTTAGCCTCCATGAAGGAAGGGAAATATCTCTTAGAAGTTTCAGCCTCAGGATGGGATCAAAGTAATTCATGGGATCATCTCTTGGTTTCTTATGTAGGGTGCGAGGTTTGTGTGTGTCATTGTGGTTAGCTGGCAATGTTCCTTGCGGTGGTTCATCTTCTTTTAGGCCGCTTTTGATAGGTTGATCTATATACTCACTACCTGTTGGCTCAACGTTTCTTGAGTTTGGGAGGTTAGCTCAGACATGCACTGGCGGGTTAACTTGTGGCGTTTATTGCGGCAGTTCAGCTCTATTAGGTCACTTTTGGGAGGTTTGATATGTCGTTGACTGCTTATTGGTTCTGTTTTTTGCGGGTATCTCATTAAGTTTGGGTTGTTTGCATTTCAGGTTAGGTGTTTTGGGACATAGGGCACAAGTTGGATATTTTCAAATGATGACTCGAGTGGAAATTACTGTTACTAACTGGTTGCTTGGTTCTATAGTTTCTGTGCGATGGTGGTTTGACTCAGATGCAGTGGGCATGTCAGTGGATTTAATTTGATTTGATTGGATAGAAATGTTGGATTTGAGTTTAAGGTAGGAATTTCATATAGTAAGGTTGGTTCGCTTATGCTTGGGGTTCGGCATCGGTTCCAGTTCGATAGATTTGGTATGGATTTAGTCTTCTCGAGTTCTTTTGATAATTTTGGCTTCTTTTAATTCAGATAGTTGGGAATTGGTGTTAAAGAAGGAGTTAGGGAAGTTCCTAAAGTTTTGAGGTATGTTTGGGGCTTTCTCCTTGACCGGAGTTTTATTTTTGCATTGCTCACTTCGTGAGGGTTCCTTGGATCTGGTGGAGCTTGCGGCCCCAGCATCCTCATGTTTTTGTATTCTGAGACTACATTGTCCTTGACTTTCAATGACGAAAATCCTTTTAGTAGAGGATGTTGTAATGACCTCCTGGTAATTTTCATCCTACTCGATAAATTCCAGCTTTTAGAGTTTTCTTATAACAACTCCAAGTCATTTATGACTTATTGGCACTGATAGCTCGGTCGCCTGGTCGTTTGTTTGGATTATGTGCAGTTTTTTGTGTTTTGAGGTTCATATAACTTGAAAGGTTGACTTCAGTCAAAACTCTTGAGAAACAACCTCAAAACGGAATTTGAGCGGTTCCATCAACTCCAGAATGGTCAAATTAGGCTAGTAGCATGGTACGTATAAGTATTGAGACATTCAATATGAGTTTGGGGTCATTTGGCGCTTGAGTCTTTGAAATTTCATCTAAGGTTGACTTAGGTCAACATTCTTGGTAACTGTGCTCGGATTGAAATTCCATCAGTGCAGTTAGCTTTGAAATATCGAGTTTGGTCTTGAATGACCTTTCGTGCAATTCCCGAGGCTTTAAGTCTCTTTTTGAGCCTCCTTATAGAATTGGAAAAAATGGCGCTTGGGTGTGGAACTCACTTTTTATCTAGATGACCTCAGATGGAAATTTCGACTGCGCTGTTGTGTTAGGAATATTGAATTTTATGCGGTATCATAGTTCATTTGCACACACAGAATGAACGAATCTCGAGCACCCCGTCAGAGCTTTTCAAAGCTCAAGTTTGAGCTGGTGCAAGCACCATTGCTCATAACATTCGCGATCCATAGGAGTCGCGATCGCAAAGCTTTGTTGCATAGAACTTCACGTTCGCAAGGCTAGTGGTGACGATTGTGAGGTACTGGCTCAATGGCCTTCGTATTCACGAGGATTCCATTCACGATCGTGATGAGCCTTTTTTGTGTGGGACATGATCGCGAGCCTTGGGCTCCACAATCGCGATGGCTATTAGACTGGTCCTCTAAATAAAGACCAATCGTGAACCAACTCTGACCTCATTCCCTTTTTTGTGATTTTGGGAGCTATAAAGCTCCAAATTGGGCAATTCCAAGTCCTGGAACTTTGTTTTGAATGTGGCTATCATTAGTTCGAGGTAATATTATGCCCAAAGGGTCCATCCTAGCGTAGTTTCAAACGTTAATGGTGATTTAATTTGTTGGGCTGATTTCTCTCCTTTTGAGCATCAATTTGTGCCCCATTTGGGGGTACAAGCTCAATGACGCATTTAGAAACTTTTTAGGAAGTTGATTTTGGGATTTTCATTGTGGGTCCCATAATCTTGATTTTTACCTAATTTTGGGTCTATCCCTGAAAAATGTGATTTTGATATCAAAACGTTCATATTGATGAGGTGATCGATATTTTGATAGCGCGAAGACAATTGTAGGCAATTTTTGAGCAGAAATCTATCGAGAAGTGCACTTGGAGCATTCTTGTTTGGCTTCTAGGTAGGATTCGATCTTCATTCCTTTTATTGAGCTTTATGAGGTATTGTCTAGTATAAATTTTTTATAGTTTGGATTGTATGTAGTGGGTTAGGCTCGATTCCTAGTTTCTTTCTTCGTTGTCTCGAAATGAGCCTTAGGTTGTGTTGTCTTTATGAAACCCTATGTGTATTTGGTAGATTATTGGTTATGCCTTAATTTAAGCCTTGTTAATCCATTTCAAGTGGTTTGTTCGATATTTATGGTGGTAGGTGGAATTAGTGCTTTAGGTTTGAGTTTGAGTTGGTTCTTAGCTATTATGGCTGTTTCTAGTGGAAATTTCTGAGACTTAGTACCCTTCACTAGTGTGGAGCTTGTGTTTGGCCTTAGAGTGGTGGTTTTCACCCTGTTATACTCGTGAGTTAATTGTTGCCCCTAATTCAGAAGTTAACAACAGGATCCATTATGTTCTCCTTATAGTCGTTGGTTGGGCTAGCTGTGCGTATATTCTTAGGGTTGTATTTTTAGGGTTGTATTCCCCTCCTTGTTATCTAGTTAAGGTTGTCCTCCCTCTTGGCCTTGTTGTTGAATTAGTGGAGTAGATTTGAGCCCTAGACCTTGGTTAGAGACCGATTGTGTGCCAGTTCTGTTTCTAGCTCTAAAGGGTAAGGTGATTATAGAGACATTATTGTTATGGGTGTTACTTAGGTGCTAGTGATGGCATGCATTGCATTGGTTCCTTGATTTTGCTTGGTTGAGGTTGACCCCGGTGTATGCATTGGTCCTTGGTACTATTTTGAGAAAGTTGGGTTGTAACCTAAACTGTTTTATACTGTTTTCTAAATGGGAGTCGTATAATATTTACTACTACTACTTGAGATGCGCTGGAGGCATCCGGAATGCATTCATTTTATAGACTGACTCGGTCAGAGAGATTTTCAACCTTTCTCTACTGTTCTAGCTTTTCATCTCCGACCATTATGGCGGAATGGATCCTAGAGGATCGAGTATGTGTGTGTGTGTGTGTGTGTCTCTCTCTCTCTCTCTCTCTCTCTCTCTATATATATATATATATATATATATATATATATATATATATATTGAGATAAGAACTCGATACGGACCAGGCAGGTACATAGGAGCATTCCAGAGCCCCTATGGCAGCTCTAGAGAGGTGCATGGGTCCTACTTCTTGGCCGAGACTGGAAGTAGGTGTATATATCTTTGTATGAGGCACTTGGCACTACTGATTTTATTGCATTACTCTTATTCAGATGCATTGCCTATCACTAGCATAATTATTTATTCCTGTTAATAATATGGGCTGCCGTACGAGTTTGGTTGATTGTGAATGAACCTTTTGGACACAGAGAGGCTCGGTAAGTTATTGTCTGACTATTTGCGAACTTGTGGCAGTATAAAGGGTGGTCTCTTATTTTAAGGTAGTTACTGCCCTTGTTCTGCTTTATTTGTCTCTTCCTTGCAGGGTTTAGTTTTACTTGGCCTTCTGGGCCTTTGTGTGATATATATGTGTATGTTATTGGTATATCTCCATTCAGTTGTTCTCCTTCATAGAGTGTCCTCGCGTCTAGGTTCTGGGTTGGCGCCTCCAGGTATGTCCTTTGTTTCATCTGCTTGTTCCTCTTTTACTCTCGTTATTTATATCAGCCTGTTACTTATTATGAGATTCCTATTATTGTTTAGTTACTTGTGATAAATGTTCCATCTTACATGTTCTTTATACTTACATTATCTTTGGAGTTCAGTCGGCTGATGCCTAGTGAGTGTCACTTGTTAGTACTCATATTACACTTCTGCACCATGTAGATCATAGTACGAGTTTTATTTGCTGAATTGGATAGCGTGTGGAGAAGCTCTTATATTTTGGATTCTTGGGTGAGATCTTGACGTTCAGAGTTGCTTATCTCCCTCTGTTTTGGCTTGGACTAGTATTTATTTTGTATTCGGGGACAGTTGCACTATTTGTACTTCCTTATTTAGTTTAGTAGATCGACAACCGACTAATACCAGGTCTTGGGGGTTATCTTGTTGTGTTGTTCTCATTCTTCTTTCCTTTTTATTAATATTATTATTATTCGTTTCTTTTCTTCCGCTTGTGATGGTCCGTTGCATATCGTTCTGGACTGTAGGGTTAGGCGGCTTACCTACTAGTGGATTGATAGAAGGTGTCATCATGACCTGAGAAATTGAATCGTGACATTAACTGAGACTTGAGTTGTAATGTTAATGATATATATATATATATATATATATATATATATATATATATATATATATATATATATATATATATATATATATATGCACACATATATATACACATATACATACATACATACATATTTTTGTTATTATAATTGTTACACTGGGCTGAATTCTATGCAGGTTGTAGTCTCATGCCAGGCTTATATAGGCGACTTGTGAGGTAGCTATTGATGCCGGTGATCTTGTTTGTTCCTCTTTACTTTTACTTTATTCTATTAGAGAGACAAAGTTTTGAGACTTGTATTTATTTCATTATTTTGTTATTTAGAGGCTTGTACATGTGACAACTAGTCCGTAGGAGATTTTTTAGTTGACTAAGATTTTCATTTTTTTTATCTATAATTTATCTATTTATTTTGATTTGTTTCCTCATTATATTCCAAAATTATTGGGTATAGGCTGACTTGTCCGGTGGGAATGGAGAAGTGTCATCACACCAGAATCTGGGTCACGACATAAGTCATGCCAAGGATTCACTTGGGACCAACAATAATTTTCGAATGCTGGCCACGTCAAGGGTGTAGGCTCGAGGCATGACACTACGCCTTCCCTTCTAATTTATGTGCAGGGGCGGACCCACGTGTAGTTGAGGGGGTTCATCCGCACCCCCTTGGTTAAAAAATTACACTTTATATATAAGATAAAAATTTTAATTTATGTGTATATATTTAACATTGAACCCCCTGAGCGTAAGCCAAAGGACTACCTCAGTGGCAAATGGGGTTCAATATTTCGCCTTAGCTTATCTCAGCTCGCGGGTTCGAATTCGAATAAGCACTTTTTTTTTTCTTATTAGCGTGTTTAATTTTTTTTGAACCCCCTTCATAAAATTTCTGAGTCCGCCACTGTTTATGTGGTTGAATTTAACTCAATATGTAAGTTAAGAGAGAAAGAAAATAGTTTTAAAATTTGTGGTTCTAAACTTGCCATGACAACATTTATAAAAGCATGCCATTATGGGTAAAATGCAAAATTTAAACTTAATTATTTCTAAGTACAAAAAGTGTCATTCTTTTTAAAATATTTAATAAGGAAATAACGGAACATAAAATGTAACAAATGGAGTATATTTTGTTAGAGAGGAAAAAAAATATTCTTTTTTAATTAATGTGTTCATGGATATAGATTACCTGACATTATTGCGATGTTTGCAAGCATGCATTTAATTATTGCCCGAGTGTTCTAGCTAACATGTAATAGGTTTCTTTAGCAGTTATATTCATTTAGAAGTATCGGTCTAGATGTCACGCCCCAAAACCATGTAATCGGCACCCGATATTCCATCTGCACTGGTCAAACCAGTCCTATTTCTAAACCCCAACCATATGCATTTAGAAACAACATTCAAATTCATGAAATAATAAACTTTAAATCAACAACCTTCCTAAATAAATAAATAAAAATACATAAAAGTAGTAACAATGCTTCATTCATGTATGTTATATGAGTAACCATAAATACAACAAAAAACAAATATTGTCTATATTACCAATATGACAGGAAATGAGTAACAATTATTGTTTCATTTATGCATGCTATATGAGTATCCATAAATACTGTCTATATTACCACTATGACAGGGAATGAATAACCAGCTGCAACATGGCCTGGTCATTAAAATAATTTATCTTATCTAATCTCCCCGAAAATCAATGTGGAGTCTCAGCATTACAAGCTGAGAAGTGAAGCTATCCTAGTCTGCCTGCGTGCCCCCGAACCACACCAGCTTCTGAAATAGAAAATAAGACGGTAGCAGAAAGTCTAATGTCACGGCCTTTAGACAATGACGGGTTATGACACTAAGCTTACACCAGTTTCTGAAATAGAAAATAAGACGGTGGCACAAAGTCTAATGTCACGGCCTTTAGACAGTGACGGGTTATGACACTAAGCTCCATATGCTTAGTATGTATCATAGGTTGTTTTCATAAGAATTAGGACAATTATTTACTAAAATTTGAATTTGCAATAAACATTTGATATATAGGACAATAAACATCTATATCAAATTACAATTTCAACAATTGAAAGAATAGTAAAATAAAATCCATTTCAAATCAAATTAGCTTATAAGTCTCAAAGCATGAACTTTTAAGTTTATACTGAATCAGGAGTACTATACTGACACTGATATCAAAGTAGTCACACCATGAGAGCAACAACATCATAGCAGAGAAGTCTTATTTATTTTTTTTTACGTATTTCCTTATTTATTTGATTTACAATTTTCTTCCATTTGCATGTCTCATAGTATATCTTTGTCTTTAATATTTTTTTTTAGGAAAAAGGATCAAATATGCCCCTGAACTTAACGAAAATGTCTAGATATACCCTCCGTTTGAAGTTTAGCTCACTCATGCCCTCGCCATCTACATTTGGGCGCATATATACCCTTTTCAGCGTTAGTTTCTTTGTTGGAATTTTTTTTATTTTATATTACACGTGTAATTGCCAAATCATCATTTAATTGACACATGGCATTTATATTAATTAGTTCGACCAAAAAAAAAACCGATCCACCCGACCCAAAAAAATCGACCCACCCGATCCCAAAAAAACTTTTTAAGCCTATTTTCTTCAAAATTCCTAAATGGGTTTTCCTCTCCACTTTCTTCTTCTGCGCCACTGCTTTTCTGAGAAGAAGTAATGAGAAATTCACGCCGCTACGGTTTTGAGAAGATTGCATTTCAAGTTTTTAATCCTAGAGTCAGGGTTCGAGTGTTTCAAGTAGGTCGAGGATGCCTTTCTAGGCTTTGTTTTGTTTGTATTTTGATGGTCTCGAGATGATGTTTTCAAATACTTTATTACATTTTTGTAGCTTTTGATGTGTTTGGTTTGATGTGGTCCCTCTGATTTTGTTTTGAATTTACATTTTCTTTCATGTATTTTTGAAAAATGATGAAGTTGATATTGTGTAGCATGTGTGGGTATTTGATTGTGTCTGCCAAGGTCACATGAAATCTATTATTTAATGTTAAAGGATGTGCTTTTTTATGCCTTTGTAGGCTTTGTTTTGTTTGCTTTTGGTGGTCTCGAGATGATGTTCCCTTTACTTCATTATATTTTTGTAGCTTTTAATGTGTTTGGTTTAATGTCGTCCCTCTGATTTTGTTTTGAATTTACTGTTTCTTTCATGTATTTTTGAAGGATGATTGATGAAGTTGATATTGTGTTCAACTATGGGGGTAGTTGGGTCATTTCACCTGAGTTGGCATACACTAAGAAATTGATGCACTTTTGGCATAGTTTTGACCCTGAATTATTGAGTCATAAAGATATATGTGATGAGTTTACTTACAAGCTAGGACTTTCTCAGATTAAATAATTGATAGTCACTGGTCCCTCTGGTAAGTATTATATAGTAGATGGAGATGATGGAATTAGGGTCATCCTGAGCCTATTGTATGAGAAATTTAAAGTTGTCAACTTCTTTGTTGTGGAGGAGGGTGAGCTCACAGTCTTTGCTCAACCTATCACACAACATACTGAAACATTTTCTACTGTTGTTGAGGTTGGTACAGACTGTGAACACAATATTGGTTCTGATTGTGAATGGGATCTTTTTGAGGGTGAGGAATATGATAATGAGTGGATGGAGGCTATTAGAAAGTAAAAGAGAAGAGTAGTAGGTGATAGGTTGAAAAACTACAAAAAATTATAAGTTGGAATGTCATTTAAGGATATGAAAGAAGGTAGAGAGGTTGTGAATTTTTATGCATTAGCTAACAAAAGGGATTTGACTATAATTAAGTGTGACTCAAAGAGAACTAGGTATGGTTGTGAAGAGGGGTGTCCCTTTAGGTGTTTGATTTCAAGAGATGGTAAGACTGAAGGATTTAAGATAAAGACTCCCATCAATAAACACACATGTGAAGATGCCTTTTTTTAATCCTAGAGCTGATTCAGCCACATTAACTCAATACTTCAAGAACAAGCTTCAAAATAATCCCAAGTAAGAGCAGAACTTAAAAATAATTTTAAGTTGAATGTGTCTAAATCAATGATTAAAAGGACTAAGTGTATGATTCTTGAAAAGTTGGAAGGTAGTTATATAAATGACTACAACAAGCTTGAGGCTTATGCCCAAGAGATTAAACAGTCTAATCCAGGAAGTGATGTTTTGATAAATATCTCCAAGGATGTCCTAGCTGAAGGAAAAGGAAAGTTTTTGAGGATGTACATGTGTTTTGATGCTCTAAAAAAAGGCTGGAAATCTGATTTGAGGCCATTAATTGGAATTGATGGTACATTCTTGAAAGGTAGATGTAAGGGCATGTTGTTGGTTGCACTAGGACAAGATTCTATGAACAATTTCTTTCCACTAGCATAGGCAATAGTGGACAAAGAAACAAGCAGGTGCTGGTTCATTGAGTTATTGAAGGGGTCTTTGAACCTTAAATATGGTACAGGAATCACATTCATTTCAGATATGCAAAAAGTATGATTTTCAGCTTTTACTTTCAGATTCTCATATTTTAATTTCATGTTTCTCATTATTTTATTTCACTATTACAGGAATTATTAGATGTTATTGAAAAAGGTATTGCCTGAAGCTCAGCATAGGTATTGTGTGAGACATATTGAGAGTAACTGGTGCAAAAAGTGGAGGAGTGGTCAAATGAGAAAGCTTATGTAGTGGTGTGCATAGAGACATATGATGAAGAGTTCAAGGACCAGTTGAATAAATTAGGATTGTTATCAACAGATGCTACAAGAAATTTGGTGAAATATCCACCAAAGGCATGGTGTAGAGCTTATTTTGATACTCAGTGTAAAAACATGATGGTTGATAACAATTTCACTGAGTCATTCAATGCATGGATCCTTGAGGCTAAAGGAAAGCCTATAATCAAGATGTTAGAAGACATAATAGTAAAAGTGATGGGATTGCTAAGGAAAAATAAAAATAAGTTGAGGACTTGGGTTGCTGATTTTAGTTCAATTTGCATGAAGTTGTACCTTGAATTTAGGACCATAGCACATCATTGTAAGGTGGAATTCAATGGAGATTGGGGCTATGAAGTGTCTGATGGAGAAGATAGACACACTGTCAATCTTGAGCAAAAAAAATGTACTTATTTATCAGGTATTCCCTACCCTCATGCCATTAAAGCATTGACACACAAAAACGTTGATCCCAAAACTGAAATTCATTGGTGGTATAGCAAGGAGGCTTACATACTAACCTATAAACAGAAGATGCAGCCTGTAAGAGGTCAAATGTTCTGAAAGGTTAATACTTCAAATGGAATGTTGCCTCCTGATGTTGTGAAACAAGTTGGCAGACCTAAAGTGAAGAGGAATAGAGAACCAGATGAAGCAAGCAAAAAAAAGGTGAGTGGTCCCAATCCAGAAAGGGCACTCAAATGACATGTAGTAACTGTGGTGAACCAAACAACAATAAAAAGGGTTGTTACAAGGTAAGCTACAAAATACTTATTGACAATATTCCTTTTTTCTTACTTTTTCTTATTGTAAGTTCATTAAAAATATACTTATTGATTGCAATTTTTTGATAGGAAAAATCTGCTGAAAATAATGCATATTCAAGGAAAGGATTGACTGGCACCAGTTCATAATCAAGAACAATGGAAAGTGAATATGAGACTGAGACTGGTACACAAGAGTCTACTTTTCAACCACAAGCTGCAACACAAGAGTTTGAACCATATGGCTCTGATGTTGGAAATGAAGAAGACCCACCCCTAAAATCAATGGTGATTTGTGAATCAAATTTACGTACTGAGAAGTTGAAGACAAGAATTGTTTCAACTAGTACAAGAAAAATTCAATTTACTAGAATCACACTGGTGCCTCAGTGCCAATTAATCTACCTTATTCTCCAGTCAAAACAACATGAAAGGGAAAAGAAGCCGTCCCTTCCGGACATGTGCAAATGGTGGCAAAAAAGAAAAGGATCAAGATGATGGGGTTAAGGAAAGAGGAGAACCAGTACTCGATGATGATTTCTAGTAATTTATTTTCTATGTTAGTTTTTATCTTAATCCTCTGATAATTAACCACAGTTGATTGACAAACAATATAGCTTGTAGTAATTTTTTGGTGGCTAGCTCATTTAGCATATGAGGATTAAATTAGGTGAAACTTTCATTGACACCTTCTTTTCAATGATGTTGATATGCATAAGCAAATGATTTCCAGTTCTACATTCTTACTTCAAGTCTTTAACTTGTCACCACAAGAAAAAATATAAAAGACAACAGAAAAATTAACGAGACATGTAAAAGCATTAATCAAAAGATATTCATTCACTCCTAGCCTTGTCTTATAATCAATTTTCAGTTCTCCTTCCTTAATCTAACATATCAAGTTTGGTAATGTAAAGGAGCCAGAGGTTATGAAATTGACAAATCATAACTAAATCAAAATATGAACTAGAATTCCAAAGTCATCAACCACATCACATATGTTTAATATTTTCTAAGTTAAACATTACAAAATAGAAATGACAAAAGTTAGAAATTCCTAGTTCATCATCCAAAATGTGATGAATCTTGCAAAAACATACCAGGACATAGCTAACACAATCCACATTTTACAAACTTTCTTCTTACATTTTTGTTTTCCATCCCTACTATGCACCAAAGACTTATCGGCAACAACCTCTTCATTATCGACAACTTTTTCACTATTGAAAACACTAATTTCATCTAGACGTTCACAATTTTCTTCAATATCAGATGCCAAATACTTTTCAAGATCAGCAATCCTTGTCTCCAAAGCTTTCTTTTCACGATGAAGATTATCATTTTCCATCTTTAAATTGTGGATGAGATTTGCAACTCTAGGATGGAGTGGATCATCAATCCATTTCCAGAAATCACATTTAAAACCCTGCACAAAATATGAACTTGAAATTAATGGTGGTCGAAAATTTTAAAATCAATGAAATTGTATGATAAATTTACATTAGGCTTAGAACACCTATAAAAGCATCTTCCAGCATTCGTTGGAGTAAAAGCCATGAAAATCCTCGTTGCAATACCACAATGACAATTCATCCTCGACCTACGTGAAACACTCGAACCCTGACTCATTTTTTAAAAACTTGAAATGCAATGTTTGGGAGTAATCTTCTCAAAATCCTAGCGGCGTGAACTTCTCATTACTTCTTCTCAGAAATGCAGCAGCGTAGAAGAAGAAAGTGGAGAGGAAAAGACCCATTTAGGGATTTTGAAGAAAATAGGCATAAAAAGTTTTTTTTGGGGTCGGGTGGATCAATTTTTTTTGGGTCGGATTAATTAATATAAATGTCATGTGTCAATTAAATGATGATTTTGCAATTACACGTGTAATATAAAAAAAAATCCAACAAAACAACTAACGCTGAAAGGGGTATATATGCGCCCAAATGTAGACGGTGAGGGGATGAGTGAGCTAAACTTCAAACGGAGGGTATATCTAGACATTTTCGATAAGTTCAGGACATATTTGATCCTTTTCTCTTCTTTTTATACAATAAATTTTATCTTTTTTTATATTAACTAAATTTGAAAAAAGACTAACCGTTCAAAGTGCGGTCAAGTTAACTAGTGTATGTAAATAATAAATGGTAAAATTAACAAGTTTGAAGTTCGATTCCATTTCAATTATAGATGGAAGCTAAAAACTATTCTAAAAATGTAAATGCTCAAAATATTACGTCCTATAATTAAATTAATATAACTTTAATAATTTAATACTTAACAAATTTAAAATTTGATTAAACCTCAATTATAAATGTATTAGTGAATTTATTGTAAGATTTAATTTCAATCATAAATTGATTACTGAAATCTAGTACAAGAAAGTAAATAAAGATATCACCTTTTAAAAGAAAAAAATTAAAGTATATATTTTTACTGTGGTATTTTGATTTAAATATTTTTAGATCTTTATTAATGCATTTTATGGTAAAATCTCGATAAAGTAATAATTTCGTTAAATGAATATTTTTTTTCGGTCTCAAACATATGCATTTATAGAGGTTTTATTGTACCTTCGAACACTTGTGTCAAATTTCAAACAGTCAAAGCAGTTACAAATATAGTAAATATAATATAATCTAGTCTAGATATAATAAATGTTATGTGCAAAACACATACACAACAAGCACACCTATACTATTTTGGGTTTAACCCAAACGGTAACGTTTGGATACTGGGATGCATGCTTTTGTTGTTCCATTTGTCTGAATAGTTAATACACGTAATAAACATGCCGATAACACATGACTCCTCTCCTCTGTGATATAAAAGGGCTTTGTATGGTGTATTATGTGTGTTCAATTTTCAATTTTCGTTATTTATTTAACCTTCTTCTCTAAAGAACCTTCGAATTTATCGCTCTCTATACATATATACAGATTAGATTTGATGATCAATTGAATTGGGTCTGATTGGTAAAAAGAATGTCAATTCACTTCAAATTCAGGAGCTGTAAAAACTTCGATTCTGTTGATATAGACGATCAGCCCTATATCTCTTTGCGGGAACTGAGGTGGAAGATCGCCCGCCAAAAGAAACTCAACATTGGTCAGGATGTCGATGTCATTTTCTTCGATGCCCTCTCTGAACAAGGTCCTTCACTTCTTTTGATTTTACTAGTCTTAGGAACGTGCGTTCCACGTTTATCTTAAAATACTTAATAGAAATTTTGTATTGCAAATGGTATAACATAACTCATAAGTTGAGGTTAGAAAATCTTACAAATCGATACATACATTGAATCGCATGATGATCAGCATAAATGTGGTTAGAAATCATAGAATCTTGATTCGACTCAAGTAAATGAATATTTAAAAAGTAAAAAAAAAAAAAGAGAGAGGGGGGATGAGAAGTTCCTTAGATTGAAGATGATGAAAAAGAAAACTCATGAATTTGTGAACATTTTAACCAAATGAAATAGTAGAAAAAGCTTATTTACAAGGAGATGTTAAACATAATAGAAAAGACTTAATTTATTATTAGATGTTAGGAGTAATAAAAAAGACCCAAATTAATATGAAATATAAAAAAAATTAAAGAAAAAAGATCAAGACAATGAACAATTTATAGGTTGAATGTGTAACCGAAAGAGAGAAGACATACCTTAGTGAAGATCTTTTTTTTTTAGAATAAAAATGATAGTACTCATTCTTCTTTAATAAGCGATTCAACATATCACATCCATTATCTGAAAAATAACCGAAATGCTCCACAAAATGAGTTTTTTATGTCTACCAATTTATTTGACAAAGAACTAAACGTCTATTAAGAAGTCAGATGGTCAAGTGAGCAGTCAATTATTATTATGGACAATTAATATACCTTCATTTAATAATTTAATATCTAATTTATATGCATTAATAAACTAAACATTATGTGAATTTGGTTTGGATTTTAAAAGAAATATCACAAATTTCTAAAGGCAATTAGGTTATGTATTCTACGTGTATATCCACATTGGTAATGGAAGAGGCTTGCTACTAATTAGGATGAGGATAACGTAAAATTATTGCCATAACTAAAGAATATACCATGGATAATGTTTGCAATACTAATTAGTAATAACTAAAGGGACTTAAAATGTCATAACTAAGAAATTAAAATGCAGCTTAAATTTACTATTTAGTTAATAATAATAATAATAATAATAATAATAATAATATATTAATGATTTTATTTTAGTAACTCAATTTTATAAGGTTATTTTGGTATTTCAACTTTTAACTTTTTTTGTTCCCACTTTTAATAATACGAGAGTTAGTTAAATATTAACAGAAAATCCAAAATTAGATACTATGCCAGACTCTAATCCTTGTTTCTAGAATGGTCAAGTTTTCACAAAAAACTGATTGATTAAAGTAGCCACGCGGATCAAACAACAATCCAGAGGACGTTGATGTTATCAGAGCATTCACCTTCCACGAGTTCCACATTCATGGTGACTTTATTTAACTATTAGTTTATAGTTACGTGAGTTGTACGTGTGTCCCAATTTTGTTAATATATATTTTTTTAAATAATAAAATAATATTAAACATGTGTGATGAGTAATTATAAATTTGAAGAAAGAGAGTACAAGCTGAATTTCATAAATAATTAGCCTATTGAAATGACTTGATTATTCAGTATAAAATATTAGAGATTGTCTAAACTTGCAAAGTTGAACAATTAAATTTTGTTATATAGGTCCAATGTGTAATTAGATAATAAATATGTGGCTATTTATACAACTACAACATGCATCTAATATATCACCAAACACAGCTATAAGAGCAAATTTACCAGGATACACTATTTTGTAGAAGATAATTTAATTTCACTCTTGAAACTTTTTATCAGACAAATCTTTTAACTTTGATTATCCTTTAACATTGTTAGATTTCTTTCACCTAGAGATAAATTTTTTAAAATGAAGTCAAATGAGATTAGAAGTAGAAAAAATGATTTAGTATCTATTGTACATAATGTTGTATTATTTGAAAGAAATTAAAAGTTTTATCCGTTCATGCCTAGACTTACATGACAAAATATGAGTTGTAACTACATATATCTCTAAATACATCAAATCTAAAATCTTACCCAAAATTAAGCACAAACATACTAAATATAATGATATTAAATAATTTCATAAAGCTATCACCATAAACATGCATTTCATACTACCATAACATACAATTAAAGAGCAATTATTTTATATGAAAGAAAAATGAATCTCAACCTCAATATCATATTCTGCCTATTCTAGGAGGAAAAAATAATATCTTATTCTTGTGTGAATATGTCATATTTCTGTGATTGTTGTGATGAAGTTGCGAGTGTGATGGGATAGAGCCTAATGCCCCTATTTATTCACTTTTTTGTAACCGAAAATTTATGTATGGATCTATGTTAAATGTGAGTCATTATCTATAATTAATAGTCAAGTTTTTATTTTTTAAACCCAGGAGCTGAAAAGTCTACTAAGTAATTGATATCATAGCCATTATTTAGCATTCAATAAGAATACATTAAAAACATACACTCGTCAAGTGATTTTTTCTCCTAAGCTATTATTTAGCTATTATTGTATTTAAAGTAAACAATGCATCATCAACATACTAATCTGCAAAGTGATACTGTTGAGATCATTGATAGAAATTAAAATAAAAAATGATTTGTAATTAATTTAGCTGAATATTTGTAATAATAATTTTATTTTAAGGGCAAAATGGTAATTCAACTTTACACTTTGGAGCTTCCCATTTTTAATAATACATGATATATGACATGATTCCTTCTGTTTGTGTTTTGGTTTTACTCCTACTCCTTCTATTACCATTTTATGTGCACCAATTGCTTCTGGCGAACCTACACATATGTAAGTGTCTATATATAGGCGGAATCCATCGGTGGCCCTCTAAAGTTGGCACCAACTTTCACTTAGACACCTCAACTAAACTTTGTTCATTTTAGACACCTCAAGTAAGATTCTGATGTGTCATTCTGACACTTTTTTTACAACCACCCAAATATCTAAAGTGTGTGTAATACAATTGCCGATGATGTGTCAAAGTGACCAATTAAATGAAGACACATGACATATATATCAAAAATAATTTTAAAATAATGACTTTTGAGTAGAAAAAAAAGTGGGTCATTAACTTGATGACATGTGACATTTTTTACCCAAATAATAATTAAAAAAATGGGTCCACGATTCTTAACGGCACCCTTGCACATGACTTCTCCTTTTTTGGCTTGAGAATTGGAAATCTCATTTCTTCAAGTTTCTATGTTTTGCCCTTTGCAATGGTTGTAACTTTACGGCATTTGCAAGATAATAGCAGCTGAATCCCAGGTCAAAGAATGAAGCTTTCTTGGCGAATCGCGGTTTTCTACAACTTTCTTTGCTCTTTTGCATCTGGGTCATATTCTATTGAGAATTTTAATCAAGCATAAGACTTTTCCACAAATTTTGTACATACCCTTTTAAAAAATCAGTTACTAATTAACAATAGAAGGAAAACAAGAACTAGATCAAGACAATGACAATGAGATTACAAAATCAAGGTCCAAAGTTATGAAGTAAAACATCTAGAAAATGGAGAAGAAGAAGAACAAGAAAAAAAATAAAAATAAAAATATATTTTTAAAAAAAACGGTCTTCACACGCTCAAAATGGGTGCAGCACACGCAATGTGCCAAGTCAGTACAAAGTGTCAAAATGACACATCGGAACCTTACTTGAGGTGTCTAAAATGAACAAAACTTAGTTGAGGTGTCTAAGTGAAAGTTGGTGCCAACTTTAGTATATATGTTTCTCAAGTTATTATTAATTCACAGTTACATATATCTATGTATAGGTAGTGCTATTTTAATGTTGAAATGTATATTTATTAATTCACAGTTACACATATCTATGTATAGGTGTTATTTTAATGTTGAAATGTATTTTTAATGTGTGTGATAAATAGATAGAACAAGGCCCTTCACTTCTTTTGATTTTATTTCTTCTAGTTGTGTTTTAGTTTTACTCCTACGCCTTCTTTTACCATTTTATGTGTGCCGGTTGCTTCTGGCGAACGTACACATATGTAAGTGTCTGTGTATATGTTTCTCAAGTTTTTATTAATTAACAGTTACATATATCTATGTATAGGTAGTGTTATTTTAATGTTGAAATGTATTTTAAATGTGTGTGATAGATAGATAGATTTAATAGATAGATTAATTAGATAGATAGATTGATTGATTAAATAGATAGATAGATAAATAGATTGGATAGATAGATAGATTGATTGAAATTAGTGACTTTATAATTTTCCTATGCTGATCAGAGTAACATATATCTCTGCATTCCTATAAATATGTTTTCATGTGTGTTTTCTATCTTATAATCCATTGGAATTTACACAAAGTCTAAAATTTATCTTAATTCGGGCTTCATTTCTTGTATTTGTTTTGCAGAGTATAAAGATGAAAATTTTCAAATTGCTAGTGGTTCAAATATAATTGTCAAGAGAGTTCCTATTGGAACGATTCCTTCAATTGTTAAGTGAGTTCTCACTACTTGCAAATGCAAATTCCTTTCGAGGACTTCTACTATTGTATGTCTTATTAAAGTGCGATTGTGAAGTATTTGTCTTGAATGCTTAGTCTTCGTGCATAGGCCTGTTTATTGTTGGAGTCCCAGCTTGCCGAAGTGTAGTTGAACTTATATGTAGTATTTATTAGATTGAAGCTAAGTTGGTGATGCTTTTGAATATTCTACCTGATATGGAAATTCTATTTTCAGTCTCACATAAATAGGTATAAACTGAAGTTTTTCCTGGTGTTCACTACCTATCTGACAAGATATTCCATTTGCTATCCTTTTGTATGATAAGGTTCTTCTTTGACCCTACTCACTGAATAGGTTCTGTCTTGTGTGGAATGTTTATGGTGTCGGTCATGATTCTTATGCTTCCCAGAACAATGTGTTTGTCTAGATACTGAGGTGCTTTTATAATGATATGTCATTTAAGTTTGTTTCTGCTTTCTGAACTCTCTCATATGATTTGAAACAGTAACAGGCCACCTATTGGTACCATGAAGGATTTAGGGTTGAAAGATGTTGATCGTATTAATCATGTGGTAAGTGTGGTTACCATTTTTACTTGTCGCACTCATGCTATCTGTTCCTTTTTTCCCTTGTAGATAGTCACTTGGAAACCCAAAACTTGTTGTGCACGAGTTGTCTAATATACTGTATATATTACAGGATAGGCAAATCAATGAGTTTCATGACTTTGGGGCTGACATTTGTCCGGTGGCTGAGGGAATTTTTCCCAACATTGATGTAGGATTTAGTCATAAGAACTGCTGGGATTTTGAGAAAGAGAACCTTGCAGGTCCAAGGTATATTATTTCTGACTTTCTTTATTAATTTGGAGTAAGTTTCTCATCAGCAAAAAGAGTACACCTCTGGTTCATAGAGTAACATTAGTAAAGATTAGCCACCTCCCTAATCCACCACCAGGAAAATGTTGTTTAAAATAAAATAGAAGCAACTTGGAAAACTACTGCTACACATATATGTTTTTGTGTACTATTTCAGCCACGCTGCACAAGTAACTGCTGGTCAGTGGATTACTTATGAATTTCGTACAAATATATACACTTTGTTAAATTTATGCTTTTTTGTTGGTTCCAGCAGCAGAATGATAATTTTACCAATGCTTTAAGATCTTGATAATTACCGAAAGATATGATTAATATTTTGGGTTAATCAAGCTGAGTGACCAAATAGAATATTGTATTTTTATCTTATATTAGGCAGCTTGTATAAGCTGAATGTTTTTCTTGGAGGCCATTTGAACATTGGAGAGGATAGGGATGGGAGCAGTTTAATTGAAGCCCCAGGCATGCCAAAGAGGAACAGTTTGCTCCTCAATATTTGGCATATATAATTTTGTGTGCTAGCTCCTCTTTTATAAATATCTTTATTGGACTAAGGAAAGTAAGGTGAAAAAAAGTAAAAAGTAAAAAGTAAAAAAGAGATTAGCTTACTACTTTCTTCCTCAAAACTTCATAGATACCTATGTATGACTCGAGTCAAGTCTTATGACCAACAAGTGCAAACTTTTGATACCAGTTGGTGTTTCTTGATGAAAAATTTGACTTACAAAAAGATTACTCTTGCCCACTTTATTGACGTATGGCCCTGAAATTATTCCAAAGTGTATTCCTCCTAGTACTATTTTTGAAAAATATTCTTCCCATGATTCATTATTCTCTAGAAAAGGCGGATTGTGTTTCACACTTTTGAAAATGGTAAAATAGTGATTGAGGCACTATATTTGGTGATCCTAATCATTGCCTTTCTATATATTGTCTGATTATCAATTTCTGTGTGCCTCAAGTTTCCGAAAAAGAAATTATAAATTTTATGAATCTATTCTCGGTAGCTGTACTGTTCAATGCATTTGAATTTCCCTTATTGTGTGAACCCAAAAAAGAGTTGGTTAGAGTTCAAACTTGATGTCGTAAAACTAACATGTCTAGTAAAATGTTAAAAGAGTGTATACTAGTATAAAACCAACAGAACCATATCTCCTTAAGTTTTATTTTTAGACAAAAGAAGGTACAACTTCATATTCCATGAAAGGAAGCGTTTTACATGTTAGGTAATGGCTCATTCAAGATTATTAACCTTCTCTTTTGGTAAGCAAGTTAGATTTTATTGCACCCCAAATGATTCCTCTAGTATAGAAAATGTGTACAAATATCAGTTGTAAGAGAGAATCCTAATCTGAGAGTGGCACCTGGACAGCCCCATGTGGAGGAGACCTTCCTTTTTTAGATGAGTAACAATCATAGAATGGCTTGAGAATGAGGTCCCTGTTTATCCTCTTCCTTCATCCGTCTCAATATTTTCGAGTCTTCATTATAAGAAGTGCTTGGTAATTGCTGAAGTTCTCCAATCTCCCAATAATACGTCAAAACAAGGAAAAATCTAAACTAAACAAAAATGGTCGTGTGGAAATGGCTATGTGTGGTCCATGTATGAAGAATGTGAGTCTCTGATGCTGGTCAAACACAGTCAACCTATGGTTAACCCTGTAGTCAAATTTGGTCAACGCTGGTCTGCGGTTTTCTAAATTGATGTATGCCCATGGTCTATATGTCATCATGTTCCCCTCTCTCTATTTTCTTCTCCTGAATCTAAAGTTCTTAGTTCGTGCTTTGAGGACCTACATATCTAATAGTTCAGTTGCAATGCTTCTGTCTTCATTTTTTTTTAACTCTCTTGCAATCTTGTCAATGGGACCATTCTAAAAAATGTTTGCATAAATACATGGTTGGTGTGACTAATGTGATACGTCCAGGTTTCAGTATCAAAAGCTTGATTCAAGAGGCTTAAATCAGGCTATCCAAAGAGGTTGGTCTTATTGTCGTGTATCTCTTGGAAGGTATTTTTTTATTTTCATTTGAAAAAAATTGGTTGAATGTTCGTCTAAGGTTCTAATCATTGCAAGATCCCAACGAAGTTACCTGGACCAAAAACTCCTGATGCGCCGACCTTGCAGAAGTATTGCATTCTCTACCTTCTATTTTAGCTACGGAGAAGGGCCTAAAATATTCCTCAATTATTTGAATTGGTACAAAATTACCATCCGTCCACCTTTCGGCTCTCAGATACCCCTGGTGTCAATCTTTTGGTTCAAAAATACCTTTATTTCTAACGGTCCACACTCATTAGGTGGATAGGAGGGCAACATTGTACCAAATTCCATAGTTTAAGGGTATTTTAGGTCATAATTCGTTAAAATAATTTGAAATTACTTAATATATGAGCTCTAGTAAGATTGACCTGATTTTAAATTTCATGGTAAAATCACTTTTCTCTCCTCTTCATTTCTTCTCTCTTAAACTTCTTCTAGGATATTGCCCATTATTTTAAATTTTAATTTTTTTTTAAACTTATGGCAAAATAGTTCAAGCCTGGAAACAGCCTCTGGCAGAAATGCAAGGTAAGACTGCGTACAATAGACCCTTGCGGTCGGGCCCTTCCCCGGACCCTGCGCATAGCGGGAGCTTTAGTGCACCGGGCTGCCCTTTTTTAAACTTATGGCAAAATAAGGGAGAAAAAAAGAGGGAAAATAATGAGAACATTCATATAGAAATAATTAGTTCAATAGAAAATAATTTAATAGGATCTTTTTTTTGATGTACCCAAAATTCAAAATAAACGAATAAAAGGAATCTTTTCTCCTATCCCCACCCCTACCCCACCATCATAATAATATAAATTAAAAGAATATGAGCATGTAGGTTCATTTCAAGTTTGAGACTCTCAATCCTAATTAAGAATAGAGATTTTAAAAAATAAATAGAAATGGACAAGACAATTGGATAATTAATAGAAAATTTTATGTTGATAAAAAATAATAATCTTTTTTAATTAGATGGACATTTAGACGCGAATATTAGATGTATCCCCAATTATGAGTTGGGTTATAATAAATTAAGTATTAATTTAAAATAGGCCAATAGAAAAATATCATGAAATAAATAATTTTTTGACTATTATTTTCAAGTATATCAAGTCAAAATATGAATTATATATGATTTATGTTATTTATTTGAGAAGGGTTTAAATTTGACCAATCAGATTAGGAAACATAGTAAATAAATATTTAATAATTTTATTTTAGGAAATCAGTTAAAAATGATGGTAAATATGAGCCAAAGGGTTAACATCGAGGGTATTTTTGAGCTAAAAGGTTGATACCAAAGATATTTGGAAATCGAAAGGTGAATTGAGGATAGTTTTGTATCAATTCAAATAGTTAACTGTCATTTTAGACCTTCTCCATTTTAGTTATATCTTTTAGCCCATAAGCATGCTCATGTTTATAGTCTTTTGGATGAAGGGTGATACGCTCCAATTTTCAAACTTTTCCAAATAATGTTTTGCCCGTTGAACTGAAATGCTCTCTCTGCAATACCTTCTTTAAGGATGCTGTGATGATACCTTGCTGCCAGCACAGTTTTTGTGAGAAATGTGAGTAGTGTATTCATTATTGAGCAATTTTGTCTGTTCATCTGTGCCTGCTTCCATTATGCATTTGTTTCTTTTGAAATACATGTGTCATGTGTATTATCTTCACTCCTTGCATTTGTATTACTTACCGAATCTCTTTTTTGAGCATAGTGTTCTTGGATAATATTGATTTGAGCATTGAGAATATACTTCTACCTTTTCTGGGTGAATGTATCTGCAGGCATTCGTCTGGCTCTTCTAGAAGATGCGAAGTGCCCAAAATGCCCTTCTAGCAGATATAGAGTGGAAGATCTGCTACCAAATTTATCTCTCAGGCGAGCAATTGAGCATTTTCTTGAATCCCAGATGGTTGCCGCTGAGTCAGAAAAGGCTTTACGCAGATATGTTCCAGGTGAAATTGATTGCAACATGAGAATTGTGAATCTTGAATCGAGACTGATAGTGAATGAGCTGTGACTGACCTGTTTCTCGATGCAGATGGTGAATCTGGCATTCACGTGAAGGATATTTCTTGTGCTGTAACTGTTGTGCAACGCGAACCAGAGATGCCTCATTCACCCTCAGCTACTGGAAAAGGATCTAATCAAGTTATGGCAGAATCTTTTTATGACTCAGTTGTTAGGAAAAAATCATTGTCTAGGATAATGCAACAGATAGATGGAGGAAGAGGTCGATATGCTAATCATTGGAATTTTCCAAGTGTACCTGATGACCCAGAAAATTGTCAGGGTGAAAGCAAGCCTCTTAATTTGCTTCATTCCCATGCTCAAGAGGAAGGTATTAGCTCATAACTGACCATTTTTCTTAGCTATTTCTTCTGCATATATCATCAGTGGAAAGTACTGGCATGTATTCTGGTGAAAGTACTGGCATGTATTCTGGTTTATCTGTTGGCTGAACCTCATTATGTTCTTCCTGGATACATGTCACTAGAATTCCTCTATGAGGGAAATTACTGATGAGATGCATTCATCAACAGTTCTTTTCTTCCTTTTTTCTTCGAAAGATAAAGTCATACGTGAGCTCTAAATGGAGTTACAAAACCTTGGCCCATAGCATACAGTTCAGTCAATTCACTGACTTTTAGAATCGTGGAACATTCAAATCGATGTAAAAGTAAATATCAGTAAATGAATGATGCTAAACTTTATATTCATCATTCATTTGCCCATTTTGTCCTTCAGTTTGAGGTGAAGAGGAAACTGATGTTTCTTTGGCTCTCTCTTTATTGGTGAACACCTCAATATCACTGTTTGCAACTGCCATCCATTTCCCCCCACCTCCCTATTAAAGGAAATGCAAAGTTAATTTTGGTTTGTGATCATTACTCAAGATACTTGATTTTCTTTTGCAATCAGTATCTTACATAGATTTGAATTTTAAGTTTATTGAACCCATTATCTATTCTTTTATCTTGTTATGTTGAGTAACTTTTTTGCCATGTTCTAGAGCATTGGATGTTTTAGGTTTTCGTCCTTGCCTTCTATGTTGTGACAAAAAATGTAAAAAGGAACTAAATACTGTTCAAATTGATTTTCTCTCGACTAAAACAAGCTGTATCACGGCTTGCTAAAAGGTTGAGATTTGTATTACTTTTTGCACTCCTCATATTTGCTTTGTCTACTGGGTTATTCAATTTTTATATAGTGGTTTTGATGTAGTTAACTACTCACTGATTATTTGATTGCAGTCAATTCTTCCATCAAGAAGAATAAAGGCCCGTGGTGTGATACAAGAGGTAGGATTTACTGCTTTTACTGGGTCTTTACATGTGCCACTGGCATTATGAATTTATTTCTGCAACTTTTGATATCTTAATTTTGGTTTTTGCTCGTTAATAACAAATCTTTTATGACAGATCAGAAAACATGTCTTAACGCAGGTGGGAACAAGAATTTTCTGCCTACTAGTAGAGTTAAAAAGGTACGACACAACTTTTGTCAGCATGCTTAGTACCATTTTATTATTTTTAGGGTAACCCCTGACATGCAACCTGGAATCCGGGCTAAATTACCCTTCTGTCTGGGGTATATTCAAGCAAAATATCTCTATATGGGTGTAAGCAATGTTTATTATTTACTGTGCATGTACATGTATTCAAACATATTAAAACCCTAAAGGCGCAGGACATTGAGATGCCTTGACGTGTAAATAATGTGATGAATCATCAGAAACATATGCAATAGTACTAAGGCGTCCATTATCATGTCCATGTCTTGAAACTTTGAGATGAACAACACCTTTATATGTCTGCATTCTTATGAACTTCATCTAAGTGCATAATATCTTTTGTTTGGTTTAGAGTACACATCACACATCTTTCCTCATTTCAGACTTTCACATAATCACATTTATAATTCTCCCTTTATTAGTCTTTCTTGAAAGAACCTCTCTTTGGCTGGATAACTTTAACTTAATTATGTTTTTTTGCTTAAGTCAAAAAAAAGAAGAAGCATTACCTTCTTATTACTGATTTGTGGATCCTTTGGGGTTTGAAACTAGTTTGTATTAGATACATTGTTCCCAATATCCTGGATATGTTGGAGTTAATACAACAATTTTGGTCTATGTGATCAATGATAGCAAGATAGATAGCAAGAGAAAGATATACGATCATTATGTACTGAGTGGGAAAGAAAAATTATAAGTATTTACTTAGCCATGTTGCTTATGGTGTTGGGCCTATACGCATAAACTGATGGTAGTTTTTGGTTCTTAGGACTGTAATTGTTACGTGTGTGGTTCTCCTGACCATCTCATCAGAGACTGTCCTCTTGCCTCCAATCCAAATCCAATGCTTCAAACAGGTAGACCATTTGTTTCGTTAATTCACTTTGTAGGCAGAGCGATATGTGTAATGGTTTTGCTTTGGATGTGCTTGAATCAGGAAACCTCATGCTTACGGGAGGATTTCCAGCCTATCCATCACCTTACTGGAATAACAATACCTATTCCACATTAAGGCCATTGGAAGATATGTATGGTAATGCTGGAAATGCTCCATTTAATGCTTCTATGGTTTCTCCAACACCTTACATTCACCCTTATATGCAATCTATGCATGCTGGCATGCCTTTACGTGGGTAAGTCAGTTCTTCATTTGATTAGCCTTTGCAACCCAAAGATTGCTCGACGCCATTTATTTATAGATGGGTGTCCTTTATCATTTAAAATTCATATTGATGCAAATGAATTTGTGACCTTGGAAACATCTCGCAGAGAAATCATGAGAATGGGTGGTATGGCACTTCCAGCTGGAAACAGAGATGATCTACCATTGAACCAATATGAGTACATGGGCCTCCAGCTTGCTGAAGATAAAAGGAGAATTCAGAATGAAAAAATGGGAAGGTAATTTTAGCTGCATAATCAATAGTAGAATGTAATCGACACAGGTTTATTTGTTCTCGCAATATCTAAAACAGGAAATAGTCTTCCAAATCTTATCTCGCATTTATTGCTATTGGATGTTAGCTTGATGTAATGCATTATTTGGAGTGGATGTGATTCGGTTAGTCATTTTTAGCTAAATGTTTAAATTAGTCCCTCCGGCCTCTCCTTTTCTATCCTCTCAAATTCTGAATTATCATATTCGTAAATAGTTCCTGATTTATCTTAGCATGCATACTTTTCCTTTTGTCTGAGCACTCAAACACTGAGTGCAAGAAACAATGGGATCATCTGAACATAGTGCAAGCAACAATGGGATCATCACACCAAATATGTTTCGTGAACATCGTTTCTTTGTACTTTTACGTGTAAATTGTTTTATGCAATTGCTGAATTCAAGATTACCATGGAATATCTATTAAAGTCAATATCTCTCTCCTTTGTTTGCTCTTAAGTATCTGCCTTGTTTTTGCTGATCATGGCTCCAGTTATTGATTTGTCTTCTTGTCAGATGCCAGATTTTGAGTTAAAGCAGGCTTGACAGAGGGTAAATATATGATTTTTCAAAATTGCAACTTTTTCCAAATTCGGTTTTTGATCCTTGACAAACTTAACTCCACATTTGAGTGTTATAGAATATTGAATTCATTGACATCTGTCCTCGTGTCTAAACCACCAAGTTTTTTACTCTTGATGCTTTCTAGCTGAAGTAAAAAAGGTGCATTTCTTTTCCTTCAAAGTATGGTTTTACAGGGTTCTCCTTTACCACTTTAATATCTGTCCAAGTACTTTAGTGCTTTCCCTGTAACACTCAATATTTTTGGCACAACATATTGTATGCTAGATAATTATTCATTCTTCCTTTGAAGAACTTTGTTTATTTCCTTTGTCCTTCTCTGGAATAAGGTAAGAATTTAGAACACAACATTAGTGAGTTTCATTTCAGCACTTGTCATATTTCTTTTGCCTTATCCTGCCTCCACCTTCTCATCCTTGTATAATTTTCTTCTAGTTTACTTTCTTTTTCATGTAGCTGTAGTCTGATTAAACTATGATTTTAATTAAACTACCATTGTACAGAGGGCAATATTGTCAAGCTGAGTCTAACTTTAAGGAGCTTTTCCCAAAAACTGATCGAGAAGTGACAGGAAAGTTCCACAAGGAGAGGGAACCATGTACAAGTTGTTCTGATGATAGCTTTGCTCGCAAAACACACAGAAAGCACCTCCATGTTGAGAAAAGAAGGGAGAAAAGTCGTCATTCCTCATCTGCTGGCAGAGACAAAGTGACTCGTCACTCTGACAGGTCTAATGATGGTTTTCCTAGTAGTTCTGATAGGCGTAGGAGAGAAAGTCATCAACACCATAGTCGGGACTCAAGAAAGCGCCATGAATGTGATTTCACTTTGGATCACTATCAAGTCTCTGATCGTAAACGTGGAGTTAATTGTCATGAAAGAGACTCTCATCATAAACATCTCTCAAGTTCTGCACTAGAACCTACTTCACTTGTGCATCAGACGGCACGATCCAAAGAGAGGAGGGGTTTTGGGCATGACACAAAGCACTGCAGGCACCATGCAAGACACCCCACCGATGAGGCATGTGACAACAAGAAACGGACGAGTAGCGGCTCTTATGAAGATTGCTGAGACGGTTATCATTACAAGCGAAGAAGAGTTCATTGAGAGTAATGAAGGTGAACTTGTAAATGAAGTTGCGCATACATCACTGTAGGTGAATAATCAGCTTCCTGTTTCCTTTTGTATCAGCTTGGCCTTGTTGTAGCTTTGGTAAATGGTCTTTTATATCCTTATAGACGATGGAAATATTTCTAGATCTGTGCAACTTATCAAATACATTGGTATTTTAGGATCTAATTTGCAATATCCGTTGGCTTTGTTGGTACAAATCTGTATAGTGGTTGGCTTTTGGAAAGAAACATCATGATTAATTATAGAGCTTATAAGTTGTTTTCAGATTTTTTGACTGACCAACTTAAAACTATTTTATTTTTTAAAATAAGCTCAAAAAAATAATTAATTATATTTGGCTTAACTTATCTAAAACAACTTATAAGTCTAATTTCAACCCCTTTCATTGGTACAAGTTCCTCTTCAAGTCCTATTCACTTAATTTGGAACGCCTATTATTTCCGTGTAGCTGCCAACTAGATTGATCAACAAAGAAAATGATAATTAGCAAGATACTCTTCAAAATAAACTAAAAATAGTATGCTAACATAAATTACAATAAACTTAGTATAAACTACAAAATTTTCATACATTTGGGGACTAATTACATCGTATATTAGAAGTTTCTCCAATTACAAAAATTTCAAATTTTTTATTGCTCTCGGATACATTTATTGGTTGTCCTATACATTGCAAAGTATCTCAGGTTTGTAGAATCTTCCATGATTTCACTACCCAAGGACAACTCAATGCACAAAGTATCTCAGGTTTGTAGAACCTTTCATGATTTCACTATCCAAGGGCAACTTGGTGCACAAAGTATCTCAGGTTTGTAGAACCTTCCATGATTTCACCATCCAAGGGTAACTTGGTGCACAAACTATCTCAGGTTTGTAGAACCTTCCATGATTTCACTACCCAAAGACAACTCGGTGCATAAAGTATCTCATGTTTATAGAACTTTCCATAATTTCACTACCCAAAGATAACTCGGTGCACAAAGTATCTCATGTTTGTAGAACTTTCCATAATTTCACAGTGATACTATACATGATCAATCATCTAGAAGTCTCGGTGGCATTTGTGTTTCAATAGATCGTGCACAGGGACCACACTTACCTGCATTGAATCAAGCATTTCATAAATTGTCCATAGTCAACAATATTTCATCGATAGCCTAATCAATTTTGTTTTATCAGTCAGCCCATAGTGGTGTAACCAGACATATCTTGCGGTATTACCTACGCATAGTAGCAGATCGTCCATAAAGCACACCATCACTTGGATTGAATTATGCGTTTCAATAGACCATCCATAGTGAACATCACTTCATCAACTGCCCAACCAACTGTGCGAATCACCAATCCATACAAAGTGATAGCTATTGGGATTATCTCATCATACACATCAATCTTATCGATAATGTTGCAGTATCAATAGATATATTAACTTCAACAATTACATGATAAATCACGCCCTTCTAGTATGTAAACTAGTCAAAAACCATCAACAAAGCATATAGCTAATATGCTTAACTCATCATAACACATATAAGAAAAATGAGGCTACACTTAGTGTTCCAAGTAATATCGTGCAAAAAAAAGAACCACTAAATTCTATGAACAAGAAATAAAAGATAGGAGAAAGACACAATAAGAAAGTAATAGACAATAATGGCTATATTAAAATCAAAATCTTGTATTAAGAATTCAAAAATAAACAGCAAATCTATAAGATAACTCTCAAGGGGGTTAATCCCTATGCAAGTAATCTATCTAACATAAATCTCAAGAGGAATGATCCCACAAGTAATCAATCTCATCAATCATGTCAAACAACAATGAACATAGCCCTAACTCTTTCAAGAACTGTCACAATCTGAATCCTCGACTCATAATGATGCCTATCAAGACCCACCAATAGGCAAGCCAATTCATATCCCAGAACAACAAGTAATGGAATGTAAGGGTATAAGACCAACAAGTAAACTAAAAACAATAATAAAATTGAAGGAACACAAATGAACGGGCGGAAGAAAATAAAAAAAAATATAACTAAAAGATCCCTTCCAGAACCTAGAAGTCACATGTACAGAGCTACTAACAAAATGAATACAAGTCCCAAAAGTGGACCATAGAAATAAGACTATCTCAAAAAGAAAAAGATAAGTCATAAATATATACGGAGGGAGACAGGTAAATCCAGAACATTGTGTGCTCACCCTCACCTTCAGTCAAGACTATAGTTGGTTCGAGATCAAAGTTGATAGTTGGTACTCGGACCTACATAAAAAATAGATGCAAAATATAGTATGAATAACAATAAAACAGGTACCCAGTAGGCATCATAGACCAACTGAGCAAGAAAAATAAAAGTAAACTAAAATGCAAGAAAATAAACACAACTAGAGACATGATCATGAAAACAAATAAGTATGTACACGAGCATATTCACTCACAAAGAGAAAGAGAGTATCTAACTAAATATGCGGGGCTCCCATAAACCCAGCGGGTAATGCTTGTGCACAAGTCTAAAGCAACAACCCAAACCATTCCAAGAGCCCAAAGCTTTGAACTTGAAGCACGAAAGAGTTAAGGATTTAAGACAATAAAATATAAGAGGATTAGAGACTTGAACCAAGACATGGAACAACCAAGGATATAGATGATTGTGGACTTGAACCACATGTAAATGAGACCAAGGACTTGAATCGAGGTAACAGTAGCTATGAACTTCAACCAAGGTTGTAAGCGGCGGTGGACTTGAACCACGACTAAGTTGTCATGACCCAAGCCTAGGGTCTAGATGTGACATGGTGAATTAGGGACTCGAAGGTGCTTCGCCCAAGCCTCTTAGCATTCATTTAGCATTTCATAGGTAATAACAATAAATAAGCAAGCGAAAAGGGGAAAGATGGACTAAGGGGAACATCATATTAAGGACCATCATGGTCAAATTCAACATACACATGTCCAACAATACCTCTAACTTTTAGATTTGGCAGAAGCTAAGACAAGTTCCTAGTTCACCCTCAATCAAAATAGAATAAAATGTCATAATAAATGTCTAAAGATCTCAACATATCGTATGCTAGAAAGATAAATGAGTATTATTCTCGAAACATGGGAACTCACCAAAAGTAGCCTTCAACGATCCCAACTAGCCACGTGGAGGAGAATGAGGAAGAACGTTGGTCCCTACATGGTGATAACATGTAGGCAAAAGAATGCGTTAGTAATTTGAATGTACTAAGTATGTGGGCATGCAATAAAATGAAAAACATTAAGACATTTATAAGGTAAAATATATAAGTGAGTGCATGTATGAGTAATCAAGTAAATAGCATTTGAAACATTCATTTGTGGAAGATGACTATAACCAACATTAAAATTATGTGAGCTATAACATGGAATCTAACATAACCCCCTACATTGGAAGGGGAGACTACTTGTCAAGGGTAGAACTCCGTCAACATTCATTACTTTAACATTAAATGGATATTTATGGATCCACTAGCCCAGCCTACAAGGGCTCCGATGTTGGTACATAGTTAATGAAACAAGAGGTTGCTACTAGAATTCCCTTACCGAACCCCACCTTTAGCCCCATTCGGTGCTAAGTCAAATCCTACGGAATGGTATATCATAGTAACATAAAAATAGATATATTTTGAGACATCAAATCATCATTCAGTAGAATAACTCCTTAAAACCTTTAGTGATTCAAATATGCAAGAATTGTCCTTTCACATAAAGAATCCATTACTTTGGTTGAGAAGGCCCCATACAAACATTCATTCTTTCATTTAAAGACTCCCATAACCATAAATATTGACTTTCATAAATATTTAAATGGAGTCTATAATTTTAAAATCATACTTTCATGAAAATAGAGTGAAACTAGTTGGGTTCATGCCAAATCAACTTTTCAACATGTACGTATTTAAAATCATGTAGAAGTACCATGTAATTCCTCAATTCAAAATCATACTTTAAACACCCACCATGAATCTCAAGAACCTTTAAGGAACTACATAGAAAAATACTTGTAATCAATCAATCCATGCCTTTGAAATCACATTGCGTCAAAATAGACCAATAATCAATCGTTAAATCATGATTCATGCTATTAAGTAGAAGGTAGAGTAAACCCTAAGAAATTCGTACTTGAAATCAAAGACTTTGTTTGAAAGGTTTTTTGGGCTCCATGGGTGGAAGAACCCATGGATAAAGACCCACATACCTTGGTGAATTTGACATTAGATTAAAAAGAGAACTTGATCTTAAGGAACCCTAGAAATCATCTTGGGGATAAAAGAAGCCTTGAGATAAATCTTGAGAGGAAAGTGTTTTGTGTAGGGGAGTTAATGTGAGAATGAGGGGTTTAGGAAGGCTTAGGGTCATTAGATAAGATAGATTTTTGTCCTAATACAACCACACTATATTGATAAAATGTCGGAACGGAATAAAATGCCCTTTTTAAAACTTATCGGAATTGACCCTATTACTGATCCTTACAAATCGTAGGCCTTTTTACAACTCGTAAGAAGGACTCTTATTGCATGGTATGAGAAAAACCTAAGGACTGAGTCTCTGAATTTTCTCTACGACTCATTCTTATGAGTCATTGGCTTGATTACGAGTCATAGACTCAAGTCGTTCTGCAGGGTCTGAACAACCTGCAAATATAGGTCTCTGATGTTTCTTGATAAGTCATTGTTATGACTCGTCTTATCTTCTATGAGTCATAACCCTAACTCCAAGACTCATTCCTTCACTTAATTAATTTCCAGCCTTAACACAAGTCCTACGTGTCTCTCCTATGACTCATAGGTTGAGTCATAAAACTCGAATCCATCCCATTCTCTAAATTTTTCCTTAATTTTGACTTTTTGGCTTATGGGATCTTACATAAGGAATGCCATAGACTTGAACCGAGGGTATAATACTAAGGCAAGGACTTGAATCGCGCCTGATGGAGTGATTTGGGGACTTGAACCATGAATAGAGGTGAATCAATTAGAATAAGGATCAATGGCAAAAAAAGCATCACAAGGAGTATCCCCAATCCGAGTGTCATCAATAAATCATTCTAGCCTAAACCACATCCATCCAGAGCTGATGAATAGACTTCCAAAATCAGGAATCAAGTGATACGGGACCGATGGAATCAAGAAATTATGGATATATGGTTCCCAAGATGTGTTACTGCCTAGCTAAAGCCAAATTATCAGAATCCAGTCTGCTATATCAGTCTATAGGGAGCTAAGCCATCCAAAGCGGGGTCGGAGAAGTTCCAAGGTCTAACGGCACCAAAATCATGCAAGTCTATGGAAATCACTAGTCTACGCCTAGACTAAGGCTAAACATGCTTCCCAACAACATAAATTAAACACACAATATGCAACACAAAGCATAAATGATCAACAATATCAGGAGATATGCTATAATCGATTGAATTTCTCATAAATAGAGTCTTAGGCATGATTTTTAGGGATTTAGCATGCTCGACACCCAACTACTCCAAATCTCACACAATTCACTATAAAAATTCTTAAATATGCCAATTCTAAAGAGGGAAAAGTTGTAGCCTACATTTAGGCCGACCACGTACACTCCAACTCAAGTAACTGGAACTTTTCCCTTCCATATGAATCATAACACTGCAACGCTATCAAAAATAGAAATGAAACTTCAATACGGTCATTTTAACACTACAATTACTAAATTTTGAGATAGACCAATTTTGAAGTAAAAAATGGGAATATAGGACCCGCTCCAAAAATTCTAGAGTCAACTCCAATACTACCCCAAACCTATGTTCCAAAATAAAACATAATTATAAGACCCTGGAAGTTGAAAAGATGAAATGAGGAAAATTCAAGGAAAATTTTCACTGACCTCAAGTCCATGACTCGACCTACAAGTCATAGGTACTCCTATGAGTCGTAGGAGTGACTCATGGGGATGGTACTAAGTAAAGAAAAGTGATTAAGTGAAGAGAGGGTCTACGAGTCAATTTAATGACTCATAGACACATTGATGACTCAAAATGGAGGGTCATAGTCAAGGTTTAGAGGCTCAGAATTTGTAGGTTTCTCAAAACCTGTAGAATAAATTGGGTCTATGACCCATAACCCTTTTTATAAGTCATAACCATGACTTGTAGGTTTTATTTAGAGACTCAAATCCTAGGGGTTTTCAAAGACCCGCAGAATGACTCAAGTTGATGAGTCATAAGAGTTGGTACGACTTGTAGAGTCCTAGTCATAGGCTCAAATTCTAAAGTTTAATGAGGGGTATTAGGGTCTTTTCTTGATTTTAGTTCAATGTATCTAGACACCTTTAGGAAAATGGTCAGAACCTATAAATTCCCCAACCCTTCAAAATCCCTTCTTATTCTAATTCGTTCTCTAGATATTTTCCAAGGCAATCAAAGCAATTCTGTCAAGATGCTCTCTTACAATTAAAGCTAGGATTTCAAGAATTCAATTCCTCTTCCAAATTCAGAGATAAATTCATTCAAGGTATGTGGGGTTTCATTCCTGAGTTCCTTTCACCCATGAAGTCCCAAGGTTTTCCTCAAAAATCTTCTCAATTTAAATTCCTATTTAACTCTAGATTGATGATATTTCATTAGGCTATTTAAATTATGTTTTCATTTGGTTTCAATGATTATTATAAGCATGATTCTATATTAATTGCATGAATTCAAGTTGTTGTATGCATTCCCTTGAATAAAGCTAGTTTCAATAATGATTTCAATGAATTATGATCATTAAGTTCAATAATTTTCAAAGAAATCTTTTATGAAGAAAGTTGAGATTTATGAAAGTTATAATGATATTTCAATGATGATTTAAGAAGTTATGGTGTGATAAGTACAATTCTCACACAATCATGATTAAAGGGTGATAAGGATAATTCTCACCGAAGTTCATGGATTCTTATGAATTATCAAGTTAATAAGCTAGTCTAATGATTATTTTCATGATGATGATAATAATGATGTATTTATGTTTTAATAAATTCTATTGGGATATTAACTAAGAACCAAGAGGACTTTTAGGTAGGGTTCGGTTCGGTAACGTAGTTAGTTATCCAAGAAAATCCTAGTAGCAACCTAAAGTCCCAAACTACGTTGCCCCCATAGGTTGCCTTTATGGCTTATCTAGTGGATCCATATATAGCTTATGATGATAAAGATGTACTTATGGAGTCTACCTTGCCTAGTAGCCTCTGTCTTCTTGATGTGAGAGATAAATCAGATTCCATATTATAGCTCGCATGGTCTTAGATATCGGTTAAAGAGTCTTATCTATGTTCTCATTACATTGGTCATGCATCCTATGCCATATTGCTTATATTCTATTCCTTGTTAATTCATATCTCACATAGTTAGTACCTTCTATGTACTAACGCATATTTTACCTACATTGTCTCATAATATAGGGACGGACAATCCCCACTCTCCTCACATTCGTGGGTAGAGTTGATATAGTTGTCATGATAGTTGATGAGTCCTCATTCATTGAGTAAATGGTTTTTCCTTTTATTTCACTACATTGAATTTGTTTTATGATTCGGGTGAGCTAGAAGCTTGTCCTAAGCCCCTATCAAGTTTAGTCTTAGAGGCATGTTTAGATGATCAAGTTGATATAGTCCATTTTTGGTCATTGAGTTGAGTTTATTTCATTCTTAGACATTGATGTTGGGAAGTTTCTTCCACTTATTTCTTTATGTTTATTTTACCTTATGAATGCGATGCATGCTAAGAGGCTTGGTTGGTTTGATCAATGGAAGAGTGAGAGGACTAAAGAGGTGGGTCTCATGAATTAGGAAGAATTCAAAGGAGTGTTTCTTGATCAGTTTTTCCTATTGGAGTTGAGGGAGGCCAAGATACAAGAGTTCATCAACCTCAATCAAGGGAGTTTGAGTGTGAGGGAGTATGTCTTTAAGTTCACCTAATTGTCAAAGTATGCTCTATTTATGGTTGCCAATCCAAGAGCTCGTATGAGCAAGTTTGTGTTGGGTATGCCAGATTTGGTATCTAAGGAATGTAAGATGGCAATGTTGATTCAGGAAATGGATATCTATAGACTCATGACCCATGTGGAGAAAATAGAGGATGAAAAACTAAGGGAGAAGGCTAGAGAGTCTAAAAGGGCAAGGACCAATAGTGGTGATTCTTCTCAGGCTAGATCCGGCAATGATGGGCATCCTCAATTTTACCAAAGGTATTCCAGTCAAGGTTCTTCAAATGCTCCTACTTCAAGATTTGACAAGGATAGGGTGCCTAACTCTAAGCCTCAAGGAGGAGTCCAAATGGACAAGGTACCTTCGCATTTAAGAAGTGTGGAAAGAATCACAAAGGAGAGTGTCTAGCAGGATTGAATGTGTGCTATAGAAGTGGCAAGCCGGGTCATCATGCCAAGGAATGTAGATTTAAATATGGTCATCCCCAAGGCCAAATTATTCATAGAGGGAAAGTTCAATATGGTGCCCAAGTTCAACTAAAGGATTTTCAATGCAACAATCAATTTTATGGTCTTTATGCTAGGCAAGAAATGGAGGAGACCCCTGATGTTGTTATCAGTATGTTACGGGTCTTTCACTATGATGTTTATGCCTTACTTGATCCATGTGAAAATCTATCCTTTGTTACTCCTTATGTTGCTATGAGATTTGATGTTAACCCCAAAATATTGTTGTAGCCTTTTTCCATTCATACTCCCGTAGGTGAGTCGGTAGTGGCTAAAAGAGGCTATAGAAATTATCCGGTTACTTCATGTGATCAAGTTGAGCTTGATATGACCGATTTCTATGTTGTCCTTAGCATTAATTGCCTATATGCGTGTTATGCTTCTATTGATTGTAGAACCCATATGGTTAAGTTTCAATTTCCTAATTAGCCGGTCCTAGAATAGAAGGGTAGTAATTCTTTGTTTAAGGATCAATTCATCCCATGTCTTAAAGCTCAGAAAATGATTTCCAATGGTTGCATATACTATCTTATACGGGTTAGGGATACTAATTCCGAAGCTCCTACTCTAGAGTTGATTCCTATTGTTAATAAGTTTTCGAATGTGTTTCCCGATGTCCTTCTCGGTGTTTCTCCCATAAGGGAAATTGACTTCAGCATAGACCTTATTTCTGACACTCAACCTATTTATATTCCTCCTTACCGAATGGCCCCGACAGAACTAAAAGAGTTAAATAATCAATTAAAGGATTTGTTAAACTAGGATTTTATTAGACCAAGTATATCCCCATGGGGTGCTCCCATTTTGTTTGTGAGAATGAAAAAATGGACCATAAAGAACGAATATCCAATTCCGAGGATAGATGATTTGTTTGATCAATTACAAGGGAAAAGTTACTTCTCTAAGATTGATCTACGTTCTGGTTATCACCAACTAAGGGTAAGGGAGTGTGATACTCACAAGATGGCATTTCGAACAAGGTTTGGTCATTTCAAATTTCTAGTTATATCATTCGGACTAACCAATGCCCCTATGGCCTTTATGGAATTGATGAATAGGGTGTTCAAGCAATACTTGGACATGTTCGTAATTGTGTTTATTGATGATATTTTGGTTTACTCCTGGAGTGAGGAGGAGCATGCCGGTCATTTAAGGATAGTGTTGCAAGTACTTAGAGATCATCAATTATTTGCCAAGTTTAGCAAGTGTGAATTTTGGTTGAGATTGGTTGCTTTAGTTGTTCATATTATGTCCGGTGAAAGGATTAGGGTTGATCCAAAGAAAATTGAGGCAGTTAAGAATTGGCCTAGACCTTTGTCTCCTTCGGATATTAGGAGTTTCTTGGGTTTAGCCGGTTACTATAGAAGGTTCGTGGAAGTTTTTCCATCAATTTCTTCACCTTTGACCAAGTTGACCTAAAATAAAGTGAAATTCTAATGGTTCGAAGCTTGTGAGAGGAGTTTCCAAGAGTTGAAGGATCGTCTTACTATCGTTCCTATTTTGACTTTAGCGGAAGGGTCTGATGGTTTTGTTGTATATTGTGATGCCTCAAGGATAGGACTTGGTTGTTTTTTTATGCAACATGGTAAGGTAATAGCCTATGCTTCTAGAAAACTTATGGTGCATGCCGGGAACTATCGACAGTTGTGTTTGCATGATGTAGAACTAGTGGCGTTGTGTTTGCTTTGTGGATTTGGAGGAACTATTTTTATGGTATCCATGTGGATATGTTTACTGATCATAAAATCTTTCAATATGTGCTTAAGAAAAAGGACTTTAACCTTTGACAAAGGAGGTGGCTTGAATTATTGAAGGACTATGATATGAGTGTATTGTACCATCCAGACAAAGCTAACATAGTTACCGATACACTCAGTAGGTTGTCCATGAATAGTTTTTCCCATGTTGAAGAAGGTAGGAAAGAATTGGTTAAGGATGTTCATAGATTAGCTCGTTTAGGTGTTCGGTTGATTGATTCCAATGAGGGTGGTGTTCTTATTTGTAATTTTGCAAAATTGTCCTTTGTGGAGGATGTTAAAGCTAAGAAAGACAATGATTCAGTGTTGGTTAAATTGAAGAAGTAGTTACCAAAACATTCATTAAAAATTTCTCCCAAGGGGGAGATGGTATGCTTCACTATCAAGGTCAGTTGTGTGTACCCAATGTTGATGGTCTAAGGGAATTGTTATTGGATGAGGCCTATAGTTCTCGTTATTCGATTCATTTGAGATCTACCAAGAGGTATCATGATTTAAGGGAAGCGTATTTGGTGGAATAGCATGAAAAAGGACATAGCAGATTATGAAGTGAGGTGTCCTAATTGTCAATAAGTGAAGGTCGAGCATCAAAAATTGGAAAGTTAGCTCAAGACATTGAGATTCCTACTTGGAAGTGGAAAGATGTGAATATGGAATTTGTGATGGGTTTGCCTCTTACTAAGAGACGACATAATTCTATTTGGGTTGTTATGGATCGAATGATTAAATCGACACTGTTTTTACTGCTTAGGACTTCGTAAAGTGCCAAGCATTATTATAAGTTATATATTCATGGTGTCCCCTTATCTATTATATTAGATCGAGGTACTCAATTCAGCTCACATTTTTGGAAATCATTTCAAAAGGGTATTGGTACGAAAGTTAAGTACCACTTTCCACCCTTAAACTGATGGCCAAGTCAAAAGAATAATTCAAACATTGGAGGATATGTTGAGGGCATATGTCATTGATTTCAAAGAAAGTTCAGACAAACATCTACCATTGATTGAGTTTTTCTACAACAATAGTTATCACTCTAGCATTCAATTGACTCTTTTTGAAGCTTTATATGGGAGAAGGTGTAGGTCCCCAGTGGGATGGTTTGAAGTAGGTGAGATGGAATTAATTGGTCCCGATTTGGTATTGTATTCTATGGAAAAGGTGAGACTCATAAAAGAGAGGTTGAAGATGGCTCAAAGTCGTCAAAAGTCCTATTCGGACATTAGGAGAAGAGATTTGAGTTTGATTAGGATAATTGGGTCTATTTGAAGGTTTCTCCCATGAAGGGCGTTATGCATTTTAGTAAGAAGTGAAAGTTGAGTCCTAGGTATGTTGGACAGTATAAGATATTGAAACGTATTGGCAAAGTGTCTTATGAATTAGATTTGCCATTTGAGTTGGCTATGGTTCATCCGGTGTTTCATGTGTCGATGTTGAGAAAGTTTGTGGGTGATCCAAATTCTATTGTGACATTGGAGGATGTGAGTGTGGAATAGAACTTGACTTATGAGGAAGTTCCAGTGGAAGTTCTAGACCAGCAAGTGAAGAGGTTAAGAAACAAAGAGGGTGCATCCGTCAAAGTATTATGGACAAATCAACAAGTAGAGAGTGCTACATAGGAAGCAGAAGTGGACATGATAAAGCGATATACGTACCTATTTCCTTCCATTCAAGCTTAAGGTATTAGGCTGCTCTTATTTAAATCAAATGAACTCCTATGTATTCTTTTATTCCTATATTTTCATACGCATGCATGTCACGAATATTAATTTTAAAGTCATATTTTATATTAACATTTGAAATTCTCATGTTCTATGTATTAATGTGCTGTCATATTCATGTTTGGTTGCCAATCCTCTTTCCATGTCCTTTCTATGCTAGATGAATCTCATTCGAGAATGAATTTTCCCAAGGGGAGATATTGTAAAACCCCAAAAGTTGAAAAGATGAAACAAGGAAAATTCAAGGAAACTTTGCACTAACCTCAAGTCCACGACTCGACCTACGGGTCCTACGTACTGCTACGAGTCATAGGAGAGACTCGTAGGATGATTCTATGTAAAGGAAAAGTTATTAAGTGAAGGGAGGATCTACAAGTCAAGTTGACTACTCGTAGACAATGACGACTCATAATGGAGGGTCGTAGTCAAGGTTAAGAGGCTCAGAATTTGCTGGTTTCTCAAAACCTACAGAACCAATTGGGTCTCAACCCATAACCCTTTTTATGAGTCATAGACATGACTCATAGGATTGATTCAGTGACCCAAATCCTAGGGGTTTTCTCAGAACTACAGGACAACTCAAGTTGATAAGTCGTAGGAGTTTCTATGACTCATAAAGTCTAAGTCGTAGGCTCGAGTTCTGAAATTTAATGAGGGGTATTAGGGTATTTTCCCAATTTCAGTTCAGTTTATTTAGATACCTTTAGGGCAATGTTTAGAACCTATAAATTTCCCAAACCTTCAAAATCCCCTCCTATTCTAATTCATTCTCTAGAGATTTTGTAAGGCAATCAAAACAATTCTCTCAAGGTGCTCTCTTACAATTCAAGCTAGGGTTTCAAGAACTCATGTCTTCTTTCAAATTCAGAGCTAAATTCATTCAGGGTATATGGAGTTTCATTCATGGGTTCCGTTCACCCATGAAGTCCCAAGGTTTTTCTAAAAAATCTTCTCAATTTAAATTGTTATTTAACCTTAGATTGACGACATTGCATTGGGTTATTTAAATTAAGTTTTCATTTGGTTTCAATGACTATTATAAGCATGATTCTACATTAATTACATGAATTCAAGTTGTTTTATGCATTGCCTTGAATAAATCTAGTTTCAATAATGATTTCAATGAATTATGATCATTAAGTTCAATAATTTTCAAATAAATCTTTTATGAAGGAAGTTGAGATTTATGAATGATTGATAAATGTTATAATGATGTTTCAATGATGATTCAAGAAGTTATTATGGTATGATAAGTACGATTCTCAAACAATCATGATTAAAGGGTGATAAGGACAATTCTCACCAAAGTTCATGGATTCTTATGAATCACCGAGTTAATGAGCTACTCTAATGATTATTTTCATGATAATGATAATGATGATGTATATATGTTTTAATGAATTCCGTTGGGATATTGACTAAAAACCGAGAGGAATTTTAGGTGGGGTTCAATTTGGTAACGTAGTTAGTTACCCAAGGAAATCCTAGTAGCACTAAAGTCCCAAACTACGTTACCCCCATAGGTTGCCTTTATGACCTAGCTAGTAGATCCATATATAGCTCATGATGATAAAGATGTTCTCATAGAGTCTACATTGGAAATTAGCCTCTCTCTTCTCGATGTGGGAGTTACATTGGATTCTATGTTATAGCTCGCATGGTCTTAGGTGTCGGATAAAAGGTCTTATCCCACACAAGTTTTATGAATAATGTATGTTTTACTATGAAGTTTTATGATGCATTGACCATATGATTTACCATGATTTCAAATGCTTTTAAGTCTTATCTATGTTCTCATTACATTGGTCATGCATCCTATGCCATATTGCTTATATTTTATTCCTTGTTCATGCATATCTCACATACTTAGTACCTTATATGTACTAACAGATGTTTTGCCTACATTTTCTCATAATGTAGGGATAGATGATCCTTACGCTCCTTACATTTGTGGTTACAGTTGATATAGTTATCGTGAGAGTTGGTGAACCCTTATTCATTAAGGACATGATTTTTTCTTTCATGTTACTACTTTGACTTTCTTTTATGATTTGGGTGAGCTAGGATCTTGTCCTAATCTCCCATCGTGTTTAGTCTTAGAGACATGTTGATCAAGTTGATGTAGTCCCTTTTGGACATTGAATTGAGTTTATTTTATTCTTAGACATTGATGTTGGGCTGTTTCTTCTGCTTGTTTCTTTATGTTTCGTTGACCTTATGAATGCGATGTCTGCTAAGAGGATTGGCTGGGATCTTTTGGATTTCTGATCGCTGTGCCACTCCTAGGGTCTAGCTTAAGGTGTGACAATAAATTGGTGCTAGAATCAGCGAGAAACAAAACATGCATAAAAGCACACTTTAAGCTTAAGATTATATCTGTGGCAACATCTATTAACACAATTTCACCTCAAACTACGAGTCCCCAACACTTTCCAAAGTCCCGGGTGCGTTCTCCTTGTGATTCCTCATAATCTAGACTTTGCATCTCACAATTTGAGTAGGGTACGAGGGAGATATGAGTCTTAAAGTTGTGGGATGAATTGATATGCATCTGGTCTTTTAAATAAAATACCAGACACAAAAGCCCATCACGATCGCGAGGATGAGGATCGCGATTGTGAACTTCCCCCAAGAATACCATCGCGATCGCGAGGGTCGGGTCATGCGAACCCAATTAAGCCTTCATTGCGATTGCGGCTAAGGGCTTCGCATTTGCAATGCCTATGATAAAGGAGAAACTAGACCCTTTCAACATATATCATAATGTGTTTTGCGCTGTTGAAAGCTAGATCCACATGAGGTGAGTAATACATATGCGAACACGTCCATCCCTCTTGGGCATGGGGATGATGTTCGGAATCCAATCTGAATAATCTACTGCCTATCCGAGTGACCTCTGCAATCGCGGAGGCTTCACGCGATAGTGATGAAGAATATCACTGGCACCAGCAAGGTGTTGCATCAACTATTTTTGCAAAGTCCAACTCTCCGATGGGGTGCTCAGAATTCATTCGGAATACCGTGGGCACAAACGAGATATGCTACCCTACCAAATTTGATGTTTCAGACTCAATGACACATTCAAAATTCCCATACGAGGTTATTTAAATGAAAAGTAGATCCCATACCTAAGTGCCATTTTAAGTTAATTTCCATAAAGGGCCTCAGGAGTAGACCGAAAGCCTCAAGAAGCAAACGAAGGGTCATACTAAACTAAATCTGATATTTTGGAACTAACTGCGCTGACAGAATCTTAATCAAAGCATTTTTTGAGAATGCTGATCGAAGTCAACCTAGGCTAAATTACAAAGGCTAAAGAGCCAAATGGCTCCAAACTCATATCGATTGCCTCGATACTTGTGTAGACCATGCTACTAGCTTAATTTTTCTTCCAGAGCTGATAGAACCATCAAAATTTTGTTCTCAGGTCAGTTACCTAAAGTAATGATCAAAGTCAACTTTTTAAGTAATAAAAGCTCCAAAATAGGGTAAAAGCCCTAAAACCCAAACGAACGACCATGCGACCTAACAATTACTGCCAGCAAGTCATAAATGAATTAGGGTCGCTATAGGAATGCTCTGAATGATAAAATGAATGCTTTATTTCAAAAATGATCTGGATTGTAATTACAATAGCCACTACTAAAAGAACTTTCATCCACAAAAGTAGGAGTCAAGAAGTACCTGAAGACTCAAATAAGTCGGGGAACTGCTCCCCTATCTCCCGCTCAAGCTCCCAGGTATCTTCCTCGACTAGACGATGCCTCTAATAGACCTTAACCACAAAAATGGCTCTAGATCACAACCGTTTGACATATTTGGACAAAATAGCAACTGACTTCTCTATATAACTCAGATGATCATCCAAATCAAATACACCATACTGGAGCACATAAAACTCGTCGAGCACATACCGACATAGCATCAAAACATGGAAAATCAGATGAATAGTTGAAAAGTCTAGGGGAAAATCTAACTTGTAAGCAACCTCACCACTATCCTCAAATCTCATCACGCTTTTCATTGCCGATACACGGAGGAATACTCTGTCACCAACAACAAACCTCAACAGTCAATGCCACGATCTGCATAACTCTGGTTTCTACTCTGAGCTATCCTGAGCCTATCCTAAATCAACCTCACATGATCTAAGGCCTCCTACATAAAGTTTGTAATATGTAGATTGGGATCTGTAGACTCAAACCAACTAGATGGAGAGTGACAACGCCTACCATATAAGGTCTCAAAGGAGGCCATCTAAATACTGGAGTGGTAACTCTTATTGTACGCAAACTCTGTCAAAGGAAAAAACTAGTCCCACTAACCCCTAAAATCCATAACACAGGCCCGTAACATATCCTTATAAACCTGAATAGTGCGCTCTAACTGGACATTAGTGTGTGGGTGAAAGGTTGTGCTAAGGTCGACACAAGTAACTAACTCATCCTAAAAAGTCCTCCAAAAGCTGCATGTAATCTGTGAGCCCCGATCTGAAATGATAAAAACAGTAACACCATGAAGACAAACCACTTTTCGAATGTAGATATGGTCCAACCTCTTTGCACTGTGAGAAGTATGAATAGGGAGGTAGTGCGCTGACTTGGTCAATCTATCAATGATGACCTAAATACTATCAACACCTCTAGAAGTGCAAGGCAACCCTATAATGAAGTCCATGGTGATATGCTCCCACCTTCACTCAAGAATGGGTAATCTCTGAAGCTTGCACTAGGCCTCAAATGCTAGGCCTTAAAATGCTGACAACTAAACAACGTGATACATAGTCTGCAATATCTCTCCTTATGCCGCTCCACCAGTAATGCTACCTCAAGTCACGATACATCTTAGTAGTGCTCGGATGGATGGAATATTTAGCATCATGGACCTTGCTAAGAATCAACTAGATCAAACCCTAACTCTCAGAACACAAAGTCAACCACCAAACCTCAATACCCCATCTAAAGATAAACTAGTTTGGATGGCGTCGCCTGCTAAAACTCGATCTCGAATAGCAACCAAATCCTCATCCTTAAACTGACGACTAAGAATTTGATCCAATAGATATGACTAAGGGCCCGCATAAGCTAACGCACACCGAGAATCAGAATTATCAAGCAGAATCATCCTGTTAGCTAAGGATTGGATGTCCAAAGCCAAAGGTCACTTCATAATAGAAAGGAAGGCTAGATTACCCATACTCACTGCCTTCCGACTTAAGGTGTTTTCTACTATATTCTCCTTGCCTAGATGGTAGAGGATAGAGAGGTCATAGTCCTTCAAAAGCTCAATAAAACAGTTCTACCTTGAATTAAGGTCCCTCTGGCTCATAATGTATTAAAGGCTCTTGTGATTAGTGTAGATCTCGGATAAAACTCCATATAGGTAGTGCCTCCAAGTATTAAGCACGAAAACTACCGAAGCCAACTCTATATCATGAATATGGTAGTTGCGCTTATGCAGCATAAGCTACCTCAACGCATAAGCAATAACCCAGTCCCACTATATCAATATACAACCCAAACCAATACCGTATGCCTCACAGTAGACCTTGAAGCCCTCGTCCTCAACTGGAAGAGTTAATATAGAAGTGGTGATAAGAAAATTCTTGAGCCTCATAAAGCTCCTCTCACTTTCCTCTAACCACAAAAAGGTGACATCTTGGCAAGTCAACCACGTCAGAGGTGCCACTATAGTAGAAAATCCCTCAACAAAGTACCTGTAGTACTCTGCCAATCCAACGAAGCTACAAATCTTAGTCACAGAGGTAAGCCTAACCTAATCACGAATAACCTTAATCTTCACCGGATCCACCATAATGTTATCCTTGGACACCACATACCCCATGAATAGTACAAACTCAAGCCAAAACTCCCACTTTGAGAACTTGGCATAAAGTAGCTGATCTCTCAAAGTCTAGAGCACTAACCTCAAATGTTGATCATGCTCAACACGGTTCCACGAGTATACTAATATATCATTAATAAAGTCATTAATAAAAGAGTCCAAATATGGACTGAATACACAAGTTACCAAGTCCATGAACACGCCAGGGGCATTAGTCAACATAAAAGACATCACTAGGAACTCATAATGGCTATAACGAGTCCTAAATATGGTCTTAAGGATGTCCTCTACCCTAATTGTCAACTAGTGGACTGGTGGTAGCCAAATCTTAGGTCAATCTTAGAGAATACCACAACACCTTAAAGCTAGACAAATGGATCTTTAATCCTAGGCATGTGTAATAGTTCTTCACTGTCACCTTGTTCAACTGCCTATAATCATCACACATCGGTCTAGTACCATCCTTCTTCTTAACAAATAGGACTGGGGTACCCCAAGGCATCACAAGGCCTGATGAATCCCTTACCTAGGAGATACTAAAGCTAAACACTGAGCTCCTTGAGCTCTACGGGAGCCATGCGGTACGGTGAAATAGAAATAAGATGAGTACCTAACTCTAAATCAATGGAGAAATCAATATCATAATCTGGAGAAAGGCCTGACAAGTCGGCAGGAAACACATATGCAAACTCTTGAACTATAGGCATTGAATCAACCATAGGGCCCTCACTACTGACATCTCTAACATAAGCCATGTAAGACAAACATCTTCTAGTTACTAAATTCAAGACCAAATGAAAGAAATCACCCCAATCAGCGTGCCACTATAAGAGAATTGCGACACTACTGGTGGAATACCGAGTATGGCTAAGGTAACGGTTTTGGCATAAATATCCAAGAACCATGGTGAGGGGATAACAAGTCCATGCCTAGAATCAAATCAAAATCTAGCATACCAAATAAAATGAGATCAGCCCTAATGTCTCGCCCCTAAATAGTAACCACACAAGACCTCTAACGAAGACTAAACTCTTTCCACCTCAGTAGGTAAGATCATAGTAGCATGTCTGAAGAGATTGTGGAACCAGGGCTCGTACTCTGACATTGACATAGAGCTATGCTCTAACTGTGAAAACTGATCCTAGAGATGATCTTTGGCGCCATGCTCCAACTGTGAAAACTGATCCTAGAGATGATCTTTGACGCTCCTAGGAATAAATTGGGCCAAGAAGACCTCTGAAACCTCTTTCCATGACACTAGTGGAGACCCAGCTAGCTTGGTCTCTAGATATGAACTCTACCACTGACGAGCAAGACTATATAGATGATAAGAGGTGAAGTCGGTTCCTCTCGTCTCCACTAAGTCCAAAGTCTGCAGCCTCTCACAGTAAATAAGTAAAAACTCATGGCATCCTCACCCCTAGCCCTAGAAAACCGCGGCGGTGATAATCTAAGGAATACCCCAAGCATCTTCTACTCTTAATGTGGCATGAAACCCTCTAAATAATTAGGTGTCGGTGGCGGCTAAACTGATGGTATCGCAGGTGTAGGATGACCCTGTGGTGCTGGAGCAGCTGAAGGTTGGGCCTGCTGCATACCCCAAATAGTGGCTACTATCTGCATGAACATCGCCTAAAGGTCTGGATTTGCAACTTGCACGGGCGATGGCTGGGCTGGTCCTAGGCCCACAATCAGATGATATACTAGATCTGCCTGTGGATCTAGCTTCGGCTCTGGAGACTACTCTTGGTCCCGAGTGAAGACTGAAGCCCTAGCACGACCTCGGGGTCGGCCTCTACCCCTAGAACCTATGCGAGCCATTTTGTAAAAAAGTGGAGCAAATAAGATTTCATGTAAATGATAAGACACTCACTGTACGACAATGATATAAAAGAGAACAAGTTCCTAAAGACATCTTGTAGCCTCCCAAAGATAAGTCATAGATATCTCTGCACTGATATGTAGGACTCTACTAGACATTTGGTCTATACAAGTGAGACCGATGAACTTGGGGTTCTGATATCAACTTGTTAGACCCTGAATCCTCGAATTATGATGGCGCCTACCAAGACCCATAAGTAGGGAAGTCAATCCATATCCCAAAACAGCGAGTGTGGATGTAAGAGTAGAATACCAATAAGTAAACTAAAAATAATAATAAAATAGCAGGAACACAAATGAATGAGCAGAAGAAAATCAAAAAAATATACAAATAAAAGATCCTTCTCAGAACCTGGAAGTCACATTTACATAGCTACTAACAAAATGAGTACAAGTTCCAAAAGTGGACTACAGAAACAAGACTATCTCAAAAAGCAAAAGACAAGTCATAAATATACATAGAGGAAGGAAAGTATCTCCAGAATACTGTGTACTTACCTTCGCCTCCGATCAAGACTGCAACTAGCTCGAGATTAATACTGATAGCTGGTACTCGGACCTGCATCATGAAAATAGATGTAGAGTGTAGTATGAGTCCAAAAACAACAGGTGCCCAGTAGGCATCATAGGCCAATTGAGCAAGAAAATCAAGAGTAAACTGAAATGCGAGAAACTAAACACAACTAGAAACAGTATCAATAAATCAAATAGGTATGTACACGAGCGTACTCACTCACAAAGAGAAAGAGAGCAGCTAACTAAATCCGTTGGGGTCCCATAAATTCGACGAGTAACCTTTGTACTCTAAAAGCAAAAACCTGAATAGACTCCCATAAGCCCGACAGGAGAAAAGATAGTTAAAGTAAAATGAAGGAATCTCATGTAGCACCAATAGTGTCAAAATTTTCCGCAGACTTGAAATGAACCAATTCGAGAGCCCAAAGCTTTTAACCCTAAGCATGAAAGAGTTAAGAAATTGAATTGATGGAATATAAGAAGATTAGGGACTTCAACAATGACTTGGAATAACCAAGCGCTTGAACCAAGGATAAGGATGATCATGGACTTAAATCATGTGTAAATGAGACCAAGGACTAAATCGAGGTAATAGTAGCTATGGACATGATATAAGGCTGATAAGTAGGTATAGACTTGAACCAAAGCTGTAAGGGGCAGTGGACTTGAACCACGACTAAGTAATGCCATGAATAGAGGCAAATTGGTTAGATTTAGCAATAACTAGTCTAATCCTAAATTAAGGCCAAACATGCTTCCAACGATATAAATTAAACACACAATATGCAACACAAAACATATATGATCGACAATATTAGGAGGAATGCTATAATAACCCAAATTTCCCGAAAATAGGGTCTAAGGCATGATTTCTAGGGATTTACATGCTCGATACCCAACTACCCCAAATCTCATATAATTTGCTATACAAATGCTTAAATATGCTCAGTCGAAAGAGGGGAAAGTCGTAGCCTACCTTTACGTTTCCACGAGTGCTACTAAAACTTTTCCCTTCTGTATAGCCTAAGAACGCTGCAATGCTATCTAAAATAGAATCACAATGTCAATAAGGTCGTTTTAACACTAAGATTACTAAATTGGGAGATAGACTAATTTCGGAGGCAAAAATAGGAATGTGGGACTCGCTCTAGAAATTTCAAAATTAACTCCATAAAAAGGTCCTAAACACTACCCCCAGACTTGTGTTCCAAAATGAAACACAATCCAGTTCTCGAATCAATAGGAAATACAATATGAATAAAAGCAGACTTTAAACTTAAGATTACATTCACGGCAGCAACTATTAGCACAATTTTACCTCAAAATACGAGTCTCCAACACTTTAAAAGTCCCCAATACGTTCTCCCAGCGATTCCTCACAATCTAGCCTTTGAATCAAGCAATTTGGACAAGGGATGATGGAGATATTAGTCTTGAAGTGGTGGGACGAAGCTAATAGGCGTACAGACACAAAAGCCTATCGTGATCGCGATGATATGGATCGCAATTGTGACCTTCCCCTAGGAAGAATATCGCGATCTCGAGAGATGAGTCACGCAATTGCAAAGACCAAGCATGGTCAACCCCAATCAATCCTTCATCGCTATCGTAACTAAGGGCCTCATGATCGTGATGCCTATGCTGAGTGACCTCCGCGATCGTGGAGGCTTCATCGCGATAGCGATGATGAAATTAACTAGAACCGACAAGGTTCTAGTTTAACTATTTTGGCAAAGTCTAAGTCTCCAACGAGGTGCTCAAATTTGTTCGGAATCATGTGCGAGCAAATGAGATATACTACCCTACTAAATTCAATATTTTGGACCCAATGACGCATTCAAAATTCCCATGTGAGATCAATTTAATGAAAAGTGGGTCCCACATCCAAGTTTTAATTTTAGCCAATTTCCCTAATAGGCCTCGAGAAGTGAATAAAAGGTTGTTCTAGACCATACTCAACATTCCAAAACTAACCATACTGACAAAATTTTCATTCAAGCACATTTTCTGAGAATATTGACCAAAGTCAATTTTTGGTTAAATTTCAAAGGCTAAAGCACCAAAGGACTCCAAACTCATACTAATTTTCTCAATACTCGTGTTGACCTTGCTACTAGACTAATTTGGCCATTCCGAAGCTGATGGAATAGTCAAAATTTTGTTCTAAGGCTTTTTACCTAAAGTAATGACCGAAGTTAACTTTTCAAGTTATAAATACTCCCAAATAGGGCAATAGGCCTAAAACTCAAACGAACGACCAAGCGACTGAACAATCAGTGCCATCAAGTCATAAATGACTTAGGGTCACTAAAAGAATACTCTAAATAATGAAATGAATAATTTATTTCAAAAATGACCTAGCAGTTCATTACAAGAACATCATTATTCAAGTGAATATTCATAATCTCCAAAATAATTTAAGTATAAATGAGTTATTCTAACATATTTATGCCAGGCTAACTGTTACAAAAATGCCCAAAAGTGGTATTCATAAATTGCAAAAATCCAAAATGGATTTTCCATGCAGTATGCGACGTAGCTTGATGTGTCACATCTCCTCTTGTTCTCTCCAATGCTCCATGACTCCAAGAAATGAGTCTTGAAATTTTAATTTGAATATGACATAATTTGCGATCACAATTTATAACTTGTGGTCGCATCAAGCTTAGCATCTCGCTTTGCAAGTGAACCATTTTCTCTACTTCAAGTATTCATTCAAGTGCAGTCTTGTACTTCTATTTTCGTAGTTTTTAAGGTTCAAGCCTCATTCTCTCCAAGCCTCCTAAGCAGCTACTTGATGCAAAGCTCTTGAACTTGTTAGCTCGATTTGGTGTGTATATACCACATATTCTCATATATGTTTGTCATTCCCCATATATACCCTACCCAACATTACAAAGAACGTACAACACATACTGTTTGGACAAATTTCCCTATTGAGGTCAAAGTCTTAACTTACTTTTCTTTGAAGCAAGTCTAGCCTATTCAAACAGTATTTATTAACTCAAGTCCAACCATACAAGCCTAAATAATCTAAAATAAAACTCTGTAAGATAAGATGAATCTAACAATATCATATTAGAATTATGGATTAGGTCAAAATCAAAATCAAAAGTCAATTTTGAATCTCGTGGTCTAAATTCAAAGTTTATTACATTTTTGGATTTCCATTTTATACAAAAGTCGATTTCGAGTCTCATGGTCGAAATTCAAAGATCAATCATGATTTGTTCATTTTATCTTCTTCTCCCAAGTTGAAGAACTTTGGACTCGACATGGGTGAAATGTTTCATGTAGAATACTCCTTAATGAGTGGAGGTCTTTAGAGTCGTTGGTTTTCTTCGAAAGCTTGAAGGTGTTTCAGACCTCAAAGAGGAGGAGGATTTTCTCATTTGAAAAGGTATCACCAAGTCTCTCTTCTCTCTCTAAGTAGCTTACAAGTACTTAATCAAATAGAACAAATTAGAGATCTATGGCCATGGAAAGAGATTTGAAAGGCAAAAACTCCTTTCCAAGTGGTATGCTTTACTTGGTTAACGGTAAGGAAAACTTGTCTAACCGATGATAAGATTCAAAGAAGGGGTTTCCATCTCTAGGTGTTTTCTATGTCATCAAGAAGTTGAAACCAATGACCATCTTAACTTACTCTATTCAATTACCAAAAAACTATAATAAATTTTTGCAAATCTAGCTCGAATTGTTTGGGTGATGCCATAGAGTATTTTTGACTTTATATCTTGTTGGAACAACATAGAGAAACTTGTTGCAAAATATGTTGGAAGATTATTCTGACTTGCATATGATGGACAGTTTAAAAAAGATGAATGCTAAATGTTTTGAAGTTATGAGTTGCAGAATCATTACTACTCTTTGGCCTCATTGTAAGGTTTTGTCAGGGGTTGTAACTATAGATATAGTATACTAGACATTTATTATGTTTGCTGATTAATATAAATGGTTACCAATGTAAAACAAATAAAATAAAAATTTGAGTTCAATTTGATGATCAAATCTCCAAAATCACTTTATCTTTTAAGTCAAACCTCCCTATTTTCACCTCTTGATTCCTTATTTCTTGATACTACTCTAGAAATATCAAGGATCTTGTTGGTTATTATTTCTCATGATGGAGCGCAACATCAAATCAATGGTGGACCATGAAATATTTTCACCAATTTTGAGGTGCTTCAAGGGATCTCAAGTGCACATCTCCAAGCTATAACTCTTTGATTGAGAAGATGGAGTGCTTGAAGGTCGCTGAAGACCTATATATGGGGGTACTCATTAAGATTTGAAATATATCTTGAAAGAGATTGAAGATAAATTCCCACACATGGAGAAGCTCAAGCTATGGAAAGTAGCTTAGAAGAAAGAGGAAGGAGAATATGTGACCAAGAATGTGTCTGCAACACACCACATGGGGTCGCATATGAATCATATTTGTCAACAAAAAGCCTTGTTAGAAAGAACATACTTGCAACTCCTCATGCAACTACAAGTCACGTCACATATACAGATCAGTGGACAACCCATTTTGGGGTATTTTGGCTATTTATGCAAAGGCCACTCTTTGGTTAAGTTTGTAAAGACAAAACTATAAATAGTTACCTTAGTTATTTTTATTTCTAATATTTGAAATATTTAAGATTGAAGAACTCTATTGAGAGTGTAGTTCCCTCTTTATGGAAATTGGGCTAGTTTAGTGGGTGGGTTTCCTTAGCCCTTAGGTTAGAACCTCTCTTTGATTATCTAGGATTAGATTTATGTGTATAAGTTCAAGTTTATCTTTTTATTGGATTTATTTCATATATTGATATTGATTAATAGGTCTAGGTATTAATTCCTATATTGATTAATCACAACAATTGTTGATTGAAATCATATTGTCACGACCCAAATCTAGGGCCTAGATGTGACACGGCGAATGAGACACTCAGAGGAACCTCATCCAAGCCTCTTAGCATTCATTAAGTATTTCATTGGTAATGATAAACAAATCAAGAGAAAATACAAGGGATATAGTGTCACGCCCCGGGAGGGTACCCTAGACGTAACCGGCACTCAGAAACCATTTCTGGCTCCCAAGCGAACCACATAGCCTGATCACACATCCGTTCATTCATTCGATCAGCGGAAGACAAAAGAATAAAGAGAATATTCAGTGGGCAACTCAAACCTCAGTCTAACTCAAATAATAAAGGCCATGGGCCAACAAATTCGACTCTAATATTTGTCATTATAAATAGTTTAACAAGAATAACTCGATCGACTCATCACTATCTAGTCTATGAAGCCTCTATCACTACTATCTAATTGGTGCCAATGACATGTTCATGGCTACCTCAAATCAAAATGAAAAGGGCTAACTCGATGCAAGAATACACAGACGGTGTCCTCCGAATGTAGGAGAGGACTCACCAACACGCTGAGTGTGAATAGATCCCCAATGATGCTCCTATTGACGATCTCTCAAACCTGTCTCTGCATCATGAAACGATGCAGGCCAAATGGCGTCAGTACGTGGAATGTACTGGTATGTAAAATGGCAGAATGAAACATACCTCAAGGAAGAATAGCAGCGGTCCAAATATCTCAAATTGAAAAGATAAGAGAGACTCAACAAGGCGTCATAAGTCTAAAGTAATAATACATTTTAAAACAAAGATCAATCATATACCATACAGTCCAATCCAATCATACACAATACCGTTCAATCAACTCAAACAAGACCTCACGGCTAGTTTCATGTGGAACATTGCCACCTCATCAACTCTGTTCTCATTTCAACTCAATTAACTCATAATGACAAGTCTCATTGGACCTTTTTTTTTTCAAATCGACTCATCTCAAATCATCAAACTCTTCTCTTTAAAACTTAATACAATCTCGACTCAATGAATGTAGAAAATGTTATGTACATCAAAATATAATTTCAACTCCTCAACTCAAACTCAAAATAAATACTTTAATGTAACGATACTCAACTCATTTAAAGGCTCTTCATACTCAACTCATACTTAAACTCCTTTCTAAATCAAAGATAAAACTAATAATTCTTTAGACTCAAAATAGTGTATAAGTAGTTTATGCAAAAAGGTTCACAATTAATTTATTTAAAGCTCCTCCTCAAGAGATAATTTATTTTTAAAATATTTCTAAGACTCCAATCAACTCAAATTATGCACATCATATACCACAAAATCACATTAGACTCCAATCCACTTCATCACACAACATCCTCATCAATATACCTCTTCATCAATCATTCTACGCATATTAAATAATCACTATTCACATCATCACTCACACCATCATCAAAACATCGTCATTCACGTCACCATCAAATATTATCATCACATCATTATCAAACATCTACTCCGCAAATCTTCATTTTAGTCCTATGTTCACATTATAGAAACAAAGGGACATTCTTAACTATCCAATTCATCCTTTTCATTCCAATCAATACATATATACACAAAACCATCCACCTCAACTCAAGACAAATTATGACCAAAGAAATCTCATCTTGGGTACATGTGAATGAAACATGAACCCATACTCTCAACAAAATTTCAACTCAAGAATATCGTCAATACCTATAAATCTATTTACAAGGATACATTTGTAGTTAATAATATGAAATATAACTATTTAGTAACTCAAATCATTAAAAACATCAATCAACCAATAGTATCTAAAAACCTTCTATAGTTTAGGAAAACTTTCAAGAAAACCTTCTTAGAAGGTTCAACTCTTTCACAACTCCTATTCAACACATCTATGGGCATATGGAAGAACTCAATCCATATTTTAGGTTAGCCTTACATACCTTGTTTGAAGACTTTGAAGGAACTTGATGTTAGGTCTTCAATGGAAGACTTGAATCCTTGAAACTCTTGAAGGCACCCTTTGTTGGAGATGGATTTGGAGAAGAAGAAGAAGAAGAGAGGGAAAAATATTTAGGGCTTTTTAGAGAGAGAGAGAGGACTGAAAAATGGTCCAAAAACGTCCAAGAATGGTGTATATATAATTTGGAAAAAGTCCAAGTTGCCCCTCTTTAAAAATCTGAAAATTTGGGCAAAAACTCTTGTTGGCGCTATAGTGGTGCGTCGCGCCACTGCAGCGCCAAGCCAAAATAGGCCTAAAACCCTGCACATCTAATAGTGGCGCGTCGCGCCAAGGATCAAACTACTGAGGCTGTTTTCTGGCGCTATAGTGGCGCGTCGCGCCACTGGGGCGCCAAGCCTATATTTCGCCCAGGCCTGAATATTCCTGCAGTGCTAGTTCGTAGTAAAATGGCCATAACTTTTGACTCCGAACTCCAAAAATTGCAATTTTGGTGGCGTTGGAAAGAAGACTCAAAGACCTTTAATGTGGTAGGTCGTGGGCCACCCAGTTCTTTATATCCTAGGAGATATGGTCGTTTAAAGTTGACCCTTATACTAACTCGTCCGAAAACTTAATCGATTGGAGTTCTTTGGACTCGACTTGGTGTTAGAGATCCCTTATGACCCCTAAACACATCTAAAACACTTCAAATACTTAGGAATTAATCCTAACTCATATGTAGAATTACAAGTCCTCTGGCCCGAGTCTACCCACACGTGAAGAAGTGTTTGATTCTTTGCGAAAAATTTTCCGGGGTGTCACATATAGGTACTAAGGGGCTTCACAATAATAAGAGTCAAAGACAACATAACATCCTTTGCTATGTCCAACAATACCTTCTCCATTAAGACTTAGCAGAGGCTAATACATGTCCCTAGATCACCCTCAAGATTAAGTAAACAATCCCAAACTTAATTTAAATGTCTAAACATAACATAAGCTAGATAAGATACGAGTGTCATTCCCAAAACATAGGAACTCACCAAGGTGGTAGTCTTCAATGCTCAATTTAGCCGCGGGGGGGAGAGTGTGGAGCGATGCCGGTCCCTATAAGATGATATCATGTAGAAAAAAGTATGTGTTAGTACTTTGAATGTACTAAGTATGTGAGTATGCTCTGAAATGAAGAACATAACAGAGAGACATGTATAGGCAATATGCATAAGTGAATACATGCATGAGGAATCATAATGTGAATCCTTAAAACATTCATTTTGTGGGGAAGCGACCATAATTGACATTTAAAACCATGCGAGCTATTATATGGAATCCAACATATCTCTTTATGTTGGCACGGGGAGACTACTTGCCAGGTAGAACTCCGATCAACTTTAAACATTCTTTAACTTTAACTTTAATGGCTAATCATGGATCCACTAGCCTAAAATAGCCGACAAGGGCACCTATGGTGGCACATAGTTAATGCAACATGAGACTTTACTTAAGGACCCCTTCGGTCGATCACCCATATATATTCTACATTCGTGCTAGGTCAAGTCCCACAGAATAAAAGTTAATATTAATATAACATAAGAATTATATAACTTTAACATTAAAACATAAATCTGTGGAATAACTCATTAAAACCTTTTATTTGATTTAATGAAAGAATTGTCTTTCACATTGAAACCTTACTTTGGCTAAGAAGCCATTTATCAACCAATAATTTCATAAAGACTCCCTTTCATAAATATTTACTTCATATTATTCATTTGGAGTCAAACTTCATTTCAACTTTGCTTTATCATAAGAAAATAGGTGGTTTCATTTCGTAAAAACCTTTCAATGCCTTTAAAGAATTCTTACATGCATGAGAGTAATGGAAATGTATAAAATACACATTCTTAAAGCCACCACATATGTCTTAAAACTCTTTTCAAACCTTCGTATAGGCACTTTAATAATATCATAACTTCATGAAATCAAGAGTTAATATCCATCAATATATGAAAAGAAATTTCAAATATATCATAATCTATGCATTTAAAGTCATCATGTAAAACCCATAAGATTTCATCATTTTGAATTGAAATGCTAGGTTGAGAAAACATTTAGGCTCCACGGGTGGAAGGACCCATGGTTGAAAACCCACATACCTTGAGGGAAACAAAATCCCTAAAAATACTTGAGGAAGAAAGGATACTTGAATTCCTTGAATTTGAAAACCCTAGTCTTGGCTTGAAGCCCTTAGAAGAACTTGAGATGGGAGGATATTTGTTGGAGAAGTTAGAATGAAATAAATGAGGGCTTTGAAGGGTCTAGGGTCTTTAGATAGGTGAATTTTTCCATCAAAATGACACCACTTTGGGTTAAAATATAGGAAAAGACCAAAATATCCCTTTAAAAATCTGGCCGAAGGAGACTTCACGAGGACCCTTCACGGTCTGTAGTGGGGTCCGATTATAAGGGACTTAGAGAAATTCTGAAAAGGGACTTGCAGGGTAGTCTCTGAAGTTTCTTTACGGATACCTTGAAAGTCAATGAAACACACCACGGACTGTGGTGGTTGTCTGTGGACCCTGTCTTGGGAAATATTCTTGAGGACTTTGGGGAGGTCTCACCACGGAGGGCTTCACGGCCTGTGGTTCTCACCACGGTCCATGGTCCTCCATCGTGGTTCATCCTTTGTAGACTTAGTCTCTGAATCTCTACCACGGTTGTACATCATAGTCTATGGTATTTACCACGATCTATGAAGGCTTTTATGGTCAGCTTCTGGTGCCAGTTTTCTGTAACTTTCTGAGAATTTATCCGTGGTTTATTGGTTTAGGACCTTTCATATTTCCGAGGTCTAACAGTATCTTACACTTGGGAACTTTCATCCTCAAATGAGAACTGCTAGCATAGAAAGAACATGACACGAGGACTAACAACCAACATGAATACAATGACACTTTAAATGCATCAACCATGAGATCTTTAAACTTAAACATAAAACATAACTTTAAAATTCATCTTCATGAACGTGCATGCACATAAGGAATTAGGAAAACTGAAACATAAGAGTCTAAAACATGTGAACATGAATGACTTATCACCTTAAGCTTGAGTATAATGAAAGAGGTGAAGATAACATTTCACCATATCCACTTCTGCTTCCCATGTATCACTTTTGACTTGTTTATTCCTCCAAAGGACTTTAATGGATGCAACTTCTTTGTTCCTCAACCTTTTGACTTACCGATCCAAAATATCAACCGGGACTTCTTCATAGGTCAAGTTCTCCTCAAAAATCACTACCTCTAAAGGCATAATAGAGTTAGGGTCTCCCACACATTTTCTCAATATTGACATAAGGAACACCGGGTGAATCAGGGTCATTTTCGAAGGTAATTCCAACTCGTATACAACTTTGCCAACCCGCTTTAGGATTTTATAAGTCCCTATATACCTAAGTCTCAAATTCCCTTTTTTATCAAACCAAACCAGACCCTTCATAGGTTAAACCTTCAAATACACCCAATCATCTATATTAAATTCAAGATCCCGTTTTTTAGTGTCGAAATACGACTTTTGATGACTTTGAGCCATCTTCAATCTTTATCTAATGATATTCACCTTCTCCAAAGCATCAAGTACCAAATTGAGACCTAACAAGGTCATCTCACCTACTTCAAACCAACCAATCGGAGATCTACATCGCCTCCCGTACAAAGCTTCAAATGGAACTATCTCAATACTCGAGTGGTAACTATTATTGTAAGTAAATTCAATGAGCAGTAGGTAATTATCCCAATTCCTGTTGATCTCCAACACACAAGACCTTAACATATTCTCTAGGGTATAAATTGTTCTTCCATCTTGCACATCTATTTGAGGATGGAATGCGGTGCTTAACTTTACTTTAATATCGAGGCCCTTTTGAAATGATCTCCAAATGTGAGAAGTGAATTGAGTACCATGATCCATAATGATGGATAATGGCACGCCATGCAATCTCACTAACTCCCAAATATACAACTCTGCATAATCTTCAGCCCTATAGAAAGTCTTAACCGGTAAGAAGTAAGCCGACTTAGTCATTCTATCAACAATCACCCAAATAGAATCATGTCGCTTTCGAGTGTGAGGCAAACCCACTACAAAATCCATATTCACATCTTTCCATTTCCAAGTAGGGATTTCAATATCCTGGGTTAGATCACCTGTCCTTTGATGTTTGGCCTTCTCTTTTTGTCAATTTGGATATTCAGACATGAACCTTTCTATGTCCTTCTTTATACCACCCCACCAATACAACTCTTTCAAGTATCAATACATTTTCATTGAACCGGGGTAAATGGAGTATGCATAATTATGTGCCTCTATAAAGATCAAACTTCTTAGGCCATCCACATCCAAAACACATAACTGAACTTGGTAATATAACTCCCCATCTCCCCCTTGTGAAAACATCTCTACCTTCTTTTCCTTCACCAACTTCTTTAACTCGACAAGTGTCATGTCAAGGTCTTGTTTCAACTTAACATCCACCACTAAGGAGGATTCAGACTCATTTTGGACAACCATCACCGGTACCGCATGACTTCACCCCTAGTCTAGACAACCGGTGAACATCTTTCACCAACTCCCTCTTCCCTTCAACAACATAGGCCACACTTCTTATAAAAACTTTACTAAGTGCATCAACAACCATATTGGCTTTACCCGGATGATAATGCACACTCATTTCATAGTTTTTGAGGAGCTTGAGCCAACTTCTTTGTCTTAGATTGAGGTACTTTTGGGTAAACACATATTGAAGGCTTTTATGATCAGTATACACATCTACATGTACCCCATAGAGGTAGTGCTGCCAAATTTTCAAGGCATAAATAATGGCCACCAACTCATGATCATGGGTAGGGTAGTTACGCTCATGCACTTTCAATTGCATAGAAGCATAGGCTATGATCTTACCATTTTGCATTAAGACACAACCCAAACAAATCTTCGAAGCATCAAAATAAACCAGAAACCCTTATAATCCTTCTAGTATAGCCAAAATAGGAGCGGAGGTAAGTCGATCTTTCAAAGTTTGGAAACTCCTTTCATATTCATCCATCCATAATAATTTTTCCTTCTTTTGAGTCAACTTTGGCATAGGAGAAGAGATAGAAGAAAAACCTTCGATGAATCTTCTATAGTTATCGGCTAGACTCAAGAAGCTCCTAATGTATGAAAGAGACAATGGTCTAGGCCAATTCTTGACCGCCTCCGTCTTCTTAGGATCCACCTTGATCCCCTCATCGGACACTATGTGACCAAGAAATGCCACCTCCTTTAACCAAAACTCGCACTTGCTAAATTTTGCAAATAATTGCCTATCCCTCAACATTTGGATCATCAATGAACACTACAACAAATGTATAAAGGTAGGGTTTGAACACCCTATTCATTAGGCGCATGAACACCGTTGGCGCATTCATCAACCCAAAACTCATTACCATAAAATCAAAGTGACCATACCTTGTCGGGAATGCCTTCTTGGCAATGTCACACTCCCTCACCCTTAGTTGGTGATAGCCGAACTGAAGGTTAATATTGGAGAAGTGACTTGCCCCTTACAATTGATCAAACAAGTCATCTATCCTAGGAAGTGGATACTTATTCTTAATAGTTACCTTATTCAATTGCCAATAGTCTATGCACATTTGAAGTGACCTATCTTTCTTTCTTACAAACCGAACGGTGGCACCCCACGGTGAAATATTTGGTCTTATAAACCCCTTTTCTAACAAATCCTTTAATTGTTCCTTTAACTTCTTCAATTTCGTAGAGGCTATTCGGTAAGGAGGAATAGAGATAGATTGGGTAACGGGGAGGAGATTGATATAAAAATCAACTTCTTGTTCGGGAGGGACACTTGAAAGGTCATCGGGAAACTCATTGACTAGGGAACTGACTCAAGAGGAGGATTTTTGGAGTGGACATCCCTAACTCTCACTATATGGTAAATTCAATCCTTAGCAATCAATATCCGAATCTTGAGACAAGAAATGAATCTACCCTTTAACACCGAATCACGACCCTCCTATTCAAGAATGGACTCATTTGGGAATGAAAACTTGACTCGATGAGTCCTACAATCTATGAAAGCATAAGATGCATGTAACCAATCCATCCCAAGGATGAAATCGAAATCTACTATGTCAAGCTTTATAATATCACAAGGAATGACTTTATGCAAGATAGACATGGGACAACCCCTATAGACCTTTCTACCCACAACCAACTCACCCACGGGGGTAGACACCAAATAAGGATCTACTAACATTTTGGGTAATAAAGCAAACCTATTAGCTAAGAATGGAGTAACAAATGATAAGTTTGCACCCAGGTCCAACAATGTATATACATCAAAAGTAAAGATCCTTAACATACTGGTAACAATGTTTGATGCTTCCTCAATCTCTTGCCTTCCGTGCAAGGTATAGAAACCGTTGGTGCATTGGCCACCTCTTGAGCTTGTTGTCCATGAGCAACCTGGCCTTGATACCTATTACCACTACCACCTCTACAATCCTTATCATGGTGACCCAGTATGCCGCATCTAAAACACGCATTTGAACCAGCCAAGCACCGCCCTTGTGGTTCCTCCCATACTTCTTACATGGGGAAAAACTTAGGCGCCAACATTATCTCTTGGGACCATTTGATTAGGAATCTTATCCTTGTTGAACTTGGGAAGAGGAGTTTTAGTGGAACATTGTCCCATAAACCATTGTTCACTTTGACCCTTACTAATGCTACCATAACCGGACCTTTGAGGGTTGAACCTTCCACCATCTATTCTAACTTTCTTAAACCCTCTAGACCTCTCTCTCAACTTATCGTCTTTGATTTGTTTGGCATAAGTCATTTACCAGAGATGTCCATCTCCTTGACCAACATGTCCATTTTACATTCCTTGGACACCAAGCTTGAGATGTCAGAAATAAATTTACTCATCATTGCTCGGGGGTCGGAGACCATAAAGGGAGCATACTTGGACAATTTTGTGAACTTAAGGGAATAATCCCTCACACCCATACTCCCTTGATGAAGGTTGATGAACTCTTGGTTTTGGCCTCCCTAAGCTCCAACGGAAAGAAAAGGTCTAGGAAGGCACTTTTGAACTCTTCCCATTCTATCGTTCTACTTTCTTCATTCCTCTCAACCATCAATTGCTCATACCATACTTGAGCCACGCCTTTTAGTTGGTAAGTTACTAGTTCAACCATTTCATTCTGTGGCACACCCATGATAGCCATAATTTGGTACACCTCATCAATGAACTCCATATGGTCCTCATCTAGCTTAGAACTATCAAAATCGGGTGGATTCCTCCTTTGAAAATCTTGAATACGAGAGGCCGGATTTTGCACTTAACGAGAAGGGACACCATAATGCCCTTGGTGGGCTACAACTTGAGCCAATAATGCAATAATATTGCAGAACTCGGCATGAGTTACCCCTTCCTCATGATATGGGATAATTAGAACCGAAAAAGCTTGGTCCTCATCGTCAACCCTTGCTCTTGGATGTGATCTTCCATGAGGCATTACCTAAAGAACATAAAATCAGTTGTTAGTTAGAGGAAAACATAGGACACTCTAGGGCATGACATGAATTAAAAAAAGTGAAGACCTTCCTAAATGTCCCATAGTTTCTTATTCATAGATGTGGTACACTTCACAACTATGAACAAGACCTTATTTGATGCGGTATGTTGAACGCTGAGGACCATTTCAAAACCTTGTACTCTAATACCATGTTTGTCAAGACCCAATCCTAGGGACTAGAAGTGACACGGCGAATGAGACACTGAAAGGTACCTCACCCAACCCTCTTCGCATTCATTAAGCATTTTATTGGTAATAATAAAAAAAATCAAGCAGAAACATATAGGATATAGGTACTAAGGGGCTTCACAATAATAAGAATCAAAGACAACATAACATCATTTACTATGTCCAACAATACCTTCTCCATTAAGACTTGGCAGGGGCTAATACATGTCCCTAGATCACCCTCAAGATTAAGTCAAAAATCCCAAACTTAATTTAAATGTCTAAACATAATATAAGCTAGATAAGATAGGAGTGTCATTCTCGGAATATAGGAACTCACCAAGGTGATAGTCTTCAATGCTCAATTTAGCCACAGGGAGGAGAGTGTAGAGCGATTCTGGTCCCTACAAGGTGATATCATATAGAAAAAAGTATGTGTTAGTACTTTGAATGTACTAAGTATGTGACTATGCTCTGAAATGAAGAACATAACAGAGAGACATGTATAGGCAATATGCATAAGTGAATAAATGCATGAGGAATCATCATGTGAATCCTTAAAACATTTATTTTGTGGGGAAGCAACCATAACCGACATTTAAGACCATGCGAGCTATTATATGGAATTCAACATATCTCCCTACGTTGGCATGGGGAGACTACTTGCCAGGTAGAACTCCGATCAACTTTAAACATTCTTTAACTTTAACTTTAATGGCTAATCGTGGATCCACTAGCCTAAAATAGCCGATAAGGGCCCCTATGGTGGCACACAGTTAATGCAACATGAGACTTTACTTAAGGACCCCTTCGGTCGATCACCCATATACATTCTACATTTGGTGCTAGGTCAAGTCCCACAGAATAACACTTAACATTAATATAACATAAGCATTATATAACTTTAACATTAAAACATAAATCTGTGGAATAACTCATTAAAACCTTTTATTTGATTTAATGCAAGAATTGTCCTTTCACATTGAAACCTTACTTTGGCTAAGAAGCCATTTATCAATCAATCATTTCATAAAGACTCCCTTTCATATACATTTACTTCATATCATTCATTTGGCATCAAACTTCATTTCAACTTTGCTTTATCATAAGAAACTAGGTGGTTTCATTTCGTAAAAACCTTTCAATGCCTTTAAAGAATTCTTACATGCATGAGAGTAATGGAAATGTATAAAATACACATTCTTAAAGCCACCACATATGTCTTAAAAATCTTTTCAAAACTTCGTATAGGCACATTAATAATATCATAACTTCATGAAATCAAGAGTTAATATCCATCAATATATGAAAAGAAATTTCAAATATATCATAATCTATGCATTTAAAGTCATCATGTAAAACCCATAAGATTTCATCATTTTAAATTGAAATATTAGGTTGAGAAAACATCTGGGTTCCATGGGTGGAAGGACCCATGGATAAAAACCCACATACCTTGAGGAAAACAAAATCCCTAAGAATACTTGAGGAAGAAAGAAGACTTGAATACCTTGAATTTGAAAACCATAGTCTTGGCTTGCAACCCTTGAAAGAACTTGAGAGAGGAGGATTTGTGTTGGAGAAATTAGAGTGAAATAAATGAGGGCTTTGAAGGGTCTAGGGTATTTAGATAGGTTAATTTTCCATTAAAATGACACCACTTTGGGTTAAAATGCAGGAATTCTGCAATTGAATCCCTAGTTTCCCAACTTGGAATTGTACCATTTCTTAGATAAAATAAATTATAGATTCATGATATAATCATAGATTTGAGGGAAGTTACTTACCCAACACCGTAGATGAAAAAATCTTTGAAAATAGCCTCAATTCGAGCTCTAAAAAAGGTGAAATAAACTTTAGGTACGAAATGGAGGCTATTTATAAAAGAAGCCAAATACTATCAGTGAAAATGGACTGTTGCGGCATCCTATGTTCCCCATGAATACATGGTATTAGTTTTTTTGCACTGTATTTCTACTGGTTTAGCTGTGGCAAAGGAGTTGTACTCTTATGTACAAATATCTAAATGTCGAATGATTTAAACTTCCAAAAACTAGACTCAAAGGGCTACAATTCCTCTTGTTGGTTAATCTCTATATTAGTTATGGATAGAAAGTTATACTATAATGAATTCAAGCCAAATACATTAGACCATGTTTAAGGAGTCCAACATTTGCTCCTAACTCACTGAAATCCTCAAGATATCTCCAAACCATCCCGATAAGTCTAAATACCCTCAAAACAACTCCAAATTGTAATCAAAATTGAACTTAGAAATTTTAGAAAGTCATCATATAAAACACATAAGATTTCATCATTTTGAATTGAAATGCTAGGTTGAGAAAACATTTGGGTTCCATGGGTGGAAGGACCCATGGATGAAAACCTACATACCTTGAAGGAAATAAAATTCCTAAGAATACTTGAGGAAGAAATGAGACTTGAATGCCTTGAATTTGAAAACCATAGTCTTGGCTTGCAACCCTTGAAACAACTTGAGAGGGGAGGATTTGTGTTGGAGAAGTTAGATTGCAATAAATAAGGGCTTTGAAGGGTCTAGGGTCTTTAGATAGGTTAATTTTTCCCTTAAAACGACACCACTTTAGGTTAAAATGTAGGAAAAAACCAAAATGACCATTTAAAAATTTGGTCGGAAGAGACTTTACAATCCGTGGTGGGGTCCTGTGATAAGGGACTTAGAGGAATTCAAAAAAGGGACTTGAAGGGTAGTCTCTGAAGTTTCTTCATGGACACCTTGATGGTCCATGAAATATACCATGGCCCATGGTGGTCGTTCGTGGACCCTGTCTTGGAAAAAATATTCCTGAGGACTTTGGGGAGGTCACACCACGGAGGGCTTCATGGCCAGTGGTGCTCACCATGGTCCATGGTCCTCCATTGTGGTTCGTCCTCTACAGACTGAGCCTCTGAATCTCTACCACAGTTGCACACCACAGTTCGTGGTGCTTACCAAGGTCCGTGAAGGCTTCCGTGGTCAGCTTCTAGTGCCAATTTATACAACTTTCTAAGAATTCGTCCTTGATTTATTGGTTTAGGACCTTTGACATTTCCGGGGTCTTACACATATATTTCTTCTATCTCATCAATATTTCTTCTATCTATCCATCTATTTCCTCTATCCTTTATTTTATGTTGAATTCTGCATTCGAATACTTAGTTTCCCATTAGGGATTGTACCATTTCCAAGATGATATATATTATATATTCATGATGTAGTCATATATTCGAGGGAGGTTACTTACCCCAACTCTGTATATGAAATATTCCTCCAAAAATAGACTCAATTTGAGTTTCAAAAATGTTGAAATGAACTTTGGGTACAAATGGGGGCTATTTATAGAATAAGCCAAACACTATCAGCGAAAATGGACTATCACGGCATCCCATGCCTCCCATGAATGCATGGTATTAGGTTTGTTGTGCTACATTTATACTGGTTTTGCTATGATAAAGGGCTATTAGCCTTATGTACAAAATATCCAAATGACGAATGATTTAAATTTCTGGAAACTAGACTCAAAGGTCTACAATTCTTCTTGTTGGTTCATCTCCAAATTAGTTATAGATAGAGAGTTATACATTATGAATTCAGACCAAATATAGTAGGCCATGTTTACGGAGTCCAACATTTGCTTCTAACTCACCAAAATCCTCGGAATCCCTCCAAACCATCCTGACAAGTCTAAATACCTTCAAAACAACTCAAAATTGTAACCAAACTCGAATTTAAGAAATTTTAGTGTTAGTGATTCAATTTCTATTTTAATGATGTCAAAATACTCCCCAACCTCTTGGGTTATAATTCAAACATGCCTACAAGTCCAAAATGTAAAGTCAATTTTGAGTCTCGTGGTCGAAATATAAAGCTTATTAGGTTTCTAGGTTTCCAATCTATACAAAAGTCAATTTCAAGTCTTGTGGTCGCAATTCAAAGATTAACCATGATTTTTTAATTTTATCTTGTTCTACCAATGTTATAGTTGAAGAACTTTGGACTCCACAGGGGTGAAATATTTTCTTTAGAAGGCTCCTTAATGAGTGGAGGTCTCTAGAGTTATTGGTTTTCTCCGAAAGATTGAAGACGTCCTTTTATTTATGTTAGCTTTTCTGTGAGCTAGTTAAAGTTGCAGTAGTTTCTCACTAAAAAAGGTATCACCAAGTCTCTCTTTTTTGTCTAAGTAGCTTACAACTAGTTAAACGAATAGAGAATGTCCATAGAAAGAGATTTGGAAAGCAAAAATTTCTTTCAAAGTGGAATGCTTTACTTGATTAGTGTTAAGGAAAACTTGTCTAAAACATGATAAGATTCAAAAAAGGGGTTTCCAGATCTAGCTGTTTTCAATGTCATTAGGAAGTTGAAACCAATGGCCATCTTATCTTACTCTGTTCAATTATCAAACAACTATAACAAAATTTTGCAACTCTAGCTCGAATTGCTTGGGTGATGCCACAGAGAATTTTTGACTTTATATGTAGTTGGAACAACATAAAAGGAGAAACTTATTGCAAAGAGTGGTGAAAGATTATTCCGACTTGCATATGAAGGACAATTTAAAAAAGATGAATGCTAATATTTTGAAGATATGAGTTGTGGAATCATTGCTATTCTTTGGCCTCATTGTAAGGTTATGTCGGGGATTATAACTATAGATATTATATACTAGGCATTTATTTTGGTTTCTAATGAATATAATAGATTACCAATGTAAAAAATAAAATAAATATTCGAGTACAATTTGATAATCAAATCTCCAAGTCACTTTTTTTAATACTTCAAGTCAAAACCCCATATTTTTACCTCTTGATTCCTTGTTTCTTGATATGAATCTGGAAATATAAAGGAGCTTGATGGTGATTATAACTCATGATGGAGCACAACATCAAATCAATGATGTCCCATGAAACACTTTCACCAATTTTGAGGTGCTTCACGGGATCTCAAGTGCATATCTCCAAGCCATAACTCTTTGATTGAGAAGATGGAGTGCTTGAAGGCCACTGAAAACCTATATATGGGGGTACTCATTAATATTTGAAAGATATCTTTGAAGATATTGAAGATAAATGCCCACACATAGAGAAGCTCAAGCTATGAAAAGTATCTTAGAAAAAAGAGGAAGGAGAATATGCGACCAAGAATGTGTCCGCAACACACCATATGCGGTCGCATATACATCATATTTGTCAACAAAAAGCCTTGTTGGGAAGAACATAATTGCAACTCCTCATGCAACTACAAGTCATGTAACATATACAGATCAGTGGACAACCCGTTTTGGGGGTATTTTGGCTATTTGTGCAAAGGCCACTCTTTGGTTATGTTTGTAAAGACAAAACTATAAATAGTTGCCTTAGTTATTTTCATTTTTAATATTTGGAATATTGAAGATTGAAGAACTCCTTTGAGAGTTTAGTTCCTTTTTTATGGAGATTAGGCTCATTTAGTGGGTGGGTTTCCTTAGCTCTTAGCTTAGAACCTCTCTTTGATAATCTAGGATTACATTTCTGTGTATGAGTTCAAGTTTCTCCTTTTTCTTGGATTAATTTCATAGATTGATTGTGATTAATAGGTCTAGGTATTAAGTCCTATATTGATTAATCACAACAATTATTGATTGAAATCATATCTTTCTTCTATCTCATCTCTATTTCTTCTATCTATCAATCCATTTGCACTGTCCTTTATTTTGTGTTGAATTCTGCAATTGAATCCTTAGTTTCCCAACTAGGAATTGTACTATTTCTAAGATAAAATAAATTATAGATTCATGATATAATCATAGATTTGAGGGAAGTTACTTACCCAACACTGTAGATGAAAAAATCTTTGAAAATAGCCTCAATTCGAGCTCTAAAAAGGCGAAATGAACTTTAGGTACGAAATGGAGGCTATTTATAAAAGAAGCCAAATACTATCAGTGAAAATGGACTATTGCGGCATCCCATGTGCCCCATGAATGCATGGTATTAGGTTTTTTGCACTGCATTTCTACTGGTTTAGCTGTGGCAAAGGAGTCGTACTCTTATGTACAAATATCTAAATGTCGAATGATTTAAACTTCCAAAAACTAGACTCAAAGGGCTACAATTCCTCTTGTTGGTTAATCTCTATATTAGTTATGGATAGAAAGTTATACTATAATGAATTCAAGCCAAATACATTAGACCATGTTTAAGGAGTCCAACATTTGCTCCTAACTCACTGAAATCCTCGAGATATCTCCAAACCATCCCGACAAGTCTAAATACCCTCAAAACAACTCCAAATTGTAATCAAAATTGAACTTAGAAATTTTAGAAAGTCATCATATAAAACACATAAGATTTCATCATTTTGAATTGAAATGCTAGGTTGAGAAAATATTTGGGTTCCATGGGTGGAAGGACACATGGATGAAAACCCACATACCTTGAAGGAAATAAAATTCCTAAGAATACTTGAGGAAGAAATGAGACTTGAATGCCTTGAATTTGAAAACCATAGTCTTGGCTTGCAACCCTTGAAACAACTTGAGAGGGGAGGATTTGTGTTGGAGAAGTTAGATTACAATAAATGAGGGCTTTGAAGGGTCTAGGGTCTTTAGATAGGTTAATTTTTCCCTTAAAACGACACCACTTTAGGTTAAAATGTAGGAAAAAACCAAAATAACCATTTAAAAATTTGGTCGGAAGAGACTTCACGATCCGTGGTGGGGTCCTGTGATAAGGGACTTAGAGGAATTCAAAAAAGGGACTTGAAGGGTAGTCTCTGAAGTTTCTTCATGCACACCTTGATGGTCCATGAAATATGGTCCATGAAATATACCCTGGCCCATGGTGGTCGTTCGTGGACCCTGTCTTGGAAAAAATATTCCTGAGGACTTTGGGGAGGTCACACCACGGAGGGCTTCACGGCCAGTGGTGCTCACTATAGTCCATGGTCCTCCATTATGGTTCGTCCTCTATAGACTGAGCCTCTGAATCTCTACCACAGTTGCACACCACAGTTCGTGGTGCTTACCAAGGTCCGTGAAGGCTTCCGTAGTCAGCTTCTGTGCCAATTTATACAACTTTCTAAGAATTCATCCTTGATTTATTGGTTTAGGACCTTTCACATTTCTGGGGTCTTACACATATATTTCTTCTATCTCATCAATATTTCTTCTATCTATCCATCGATTTCCTCTATCCTTTATTTTGTGTTGAATTCTGCATTTGAATACTTAGTTTCCCATTAGGGATTGTACCATTTCCAAGATGATATACATTATATATTCATGATGTAGTCATATATTTGAGGGAGGTTACTTACCCCAACTCTATATATGAAATATTCCTCCAAAAATAGACTCAATTTGAGTTTCAAAAATGCTAAAATGAACTTTGGGTACAAATGGGGGCTATTTATAGAATAAGCCAAACACTATCAGCGAAAATGGACTATCACGGCATCCCATGCCCCCCATGAATGCATGGTATTAGGTTTGTTGTGCTACATTTATACTGGTTTTGCTATGATAAAGGGGTCTTAGCCTTATGTACAAAATATCCAAATGACGAATGATTTAAATTTCTGGAAACTAGACTCAAAGGTCTACAATTCTTCTTGTTGGTTCATCTCCAAATTAGTTATAGATAGAGAGTTATACATTATGAATTCAGACCAAATGTAGTAGGCCATGTTTACGGAGTCCAACATTTGCTTCTAACTCACCAAAATCCTCGGAATCCCTCCAAACCATCCCGACAAGTCTAAATACCCCTAAAACAACTCAAAATTGTAACCAAACTCGAACTTAAGAAATTTTAGTATTAGTGATTCAATTTCTATTTTAATGATGTCAAAATACTCCCCAACCTCTTGGGTTATAATTCAAACATGTCTATAAGTCCAAAATGGAAAGTCAATTTTGAGTCTTATGGTCGAAATACAAAGTTTATTAGGTTTCTGTGTTTCCAATCTATACAAAAGTCAATTTCGAGTCTCGAGGTCGTAATTCAAAGATTAAACATGATTTGCTCATTTTATCTTCTTCTACCAATGCTATAGTTGAAGAACTTTGGACTCCACATGGGTAAAATGTTTTCTTTAGAAGGCTCCTTAATGAGTGGAGGTCTCTAGAGTTATTGGTTTTCTCCGAAAGATTGAAAACTTCCTTTTATTTATGTTAGATTTTTTGTGAGCTAGTTAGAGTTGTAGTATTTTCTCACTAAAATAGGTATCACCAAGTCTCTCTTCTTTGTCTAAGTAGCTTACAACTAGTTAAACGAACAGAGAATGTCCATGGAAAGAGATTTGGAAAGCAAAAATTCCTTTCAAAGTGGAATGCTTTACTTGATTAGTGGTAAGGAAAACTTGTCTATCACATGATAAGATTCAAAAAAGGGGTTTCCATATCTAGGTGTTTTCAATGTCATCAGGAAGTTGAAACCAATGGCCATCTTATCTTACTCTGTTCAATTATCAAACAATTATAACAAAATTTTGCAACTCTAGCTCGAATTGCTTGGGTGATGCCACAGAGCATTTTTGACTTTATATGTAGTTGGAACAACATAAAAGGAGAAACTTATTGCAAAGAGTGGTGAAAGATTATTCCGACTTGCATATGAAGGACAATTTAAAAAAGATGAATGCTAATATTTTGAAGATATGAGTTGTGGAATCATTGCTATTCTTTGGCCTCATTGTAAGGTTATGTCGGGGATTATAACTATAGATATTATATACTAGGCATTTATTTTGGTTTCTAATGAATATAATAGATTACCAATGTAAAAAATAAAATAAATATTCGAGTACAATTTGATGATCAAATCTCCAAGTCACTTTGTTTTAATATTTCAAGTCTAAACCCCCTATTTTCACCTCTTGATTCCTTGTTTCTTGATATGAATCTGGAAATATAAAGGAGCTTGATGGTGATTATGACTCATGATGGAGCAAAACATCAAATCAATGGTGTCTCATGAAACACTTTCACTATTTTTGAGGTGCTTCACGGGATCTCAAGTGCATATCTCCAAGCCATAACTCTTTGATTGAGAAGATGGAGTGCTTGAAGGCCACTGAAGACCTATATATGGGGGTACTCATTAATATTTGAAACATATCTTTGAAGATATTGAAGATAAATGCCCACACATGGAGAAGATCAAGCTATGAAAAGTAGCTTAGAAGAAAGAGGAAGGAGAATATGCGACCAAGAATGTGTCTGCAACACACCACATGCGGTCGCATATGCATCATATTTGTCAACAAAAAGCCTTGTTGAAAAGAACATACTTGCAACTCCTCATGCAACTACAAGTCACGTCAATATACAGATCAGTGGGCAACCCATTTTGGGGGTATTTTGGCTATTTGTGCAAAGGCCACTCTTTGGTTATGTTTGTAAAGACAAAACTATAAATAGTTGCCTTAGTTATTTTCATTTCTAATATTTAGAATATTAAAGATTGAAGAACTCCTTTGAGAGTTTAGTTCCTTTTTATGGAGATTAGACTCATTTAGTGGGTGGGTTTCCTTAGCTCTTAGCTTAGAACCTCTCTTTGATAATCTAGGATTACATTTTTGTGTATGAGTTCAAGTTTCTATTTTTTCTTGGATTAATTTCATAGATTGATTGGGATTAATAGGTCTAGGTATTAAGTCCTATATTGATTAATCACAACAATTGTTGATTGAAATCATATCTTTCTTCTATCTCATCTCTATTTCTTCTATCTATCCATCCATTTCCACTGTCCTTTATTTTGTGTTGAATTCTGCATTTGAATTCTTAGTTTCCCAACTAGGAATTGTACCATTTCTAAGATAAAATAAATTATAGATTCATGATGTAATCATAGATTTGAGGGAAGTTACTTACCCAACACCGTAGATAAAAAATCTTTGAAAATAGCCTCAATTCGAGCTCCAAAAAAGGCGAAATGAACTTTAGGTATGAAATGGAGGCTATTTATAAAAGAAGCCAAATAATATCAGTGAAAATGAACTGAATCCCATGCGCCCCATGTATGCATGGTATCAGGTTTTTTGCACTGCATTTCTACTGATCTAGTTGTGGCAAAGGGGTCGTAATCTTATGTATAAATATCCAAATGTCGAATGATTTGAACTTTCAAAAACTGGACTCAAAGGGCTACAATTCCTCTTATTGGTTCATCTCTATATTAGTTATGGATAGAAAGTTATATTATTATGAATTCAAGCCAAATATATTATGCCATGTTTAAGGAGTCCAACATTTGCTCCTAACTCACTGAAATCAACAACTCCAAGGATGCTGGTTGCTACAACTCAATATACTTCCTCTACCTTCATCCTCCTTAGCTGATATATGCTCAATCCTGAAGTGGATGCAATCTTCCATTGGGACTTACTTGGTATGACAAGACTAAAAAGGGCAAAGATGAAAAGAATTTTCCCACCCCATGCGAGATAGAAGGTTCATATACTTTTTCTTCTTCAATTTAGCTATGTATGGTACGTAGCATAGTTGAATAGGACTAGTATAGGTTACTTTCTTGTTTTCTCATGAAAGGGGAGAGTCTCCCTCATTTATGCTTTCTTAGTCGATTTGTACCGGGAGGAGTCCTCTCATAGGTTTACTGCTTTCTAGTTATAGTTAGTCTCCTTTTTGTATCGGGGATGAGTTAGCCGACCTTAATAGGTTAGCCGACTTATGAACCACCATAGGATCGGAGGTAAGGTTTATGTCCCCCTCCTTGTATTTTTACTTTATTTATTTATGTTAAGACTTGGGGGTGATGCTCAACCCCTGACTGTGCACGAGAGGTGGGAGCCTCGTGTAGGGTCTGTTCCCATAAAAAAAAAAAAACTCACTGAAATCCTCGGGATCCCTCCAAACCATCCCTACAAGTCTAAATACCCTCGAAACAACTTCAAATTATAATCAAAATCGAACTTAGAAATTTTAGTGTTAGTGTTTCAATTTCTATTTTAACGATGTCGAAATACTCCCCGACCTCTTGGGTTCTAATCTGAACGTGCCTACAAGTCTAAAATATAACGAGACTTGATAGAAGTCCCAAATACAGAATAAAAAAAGGCGTTATTACTTGATTCTAGGGGTAAGGTTTCTAATTTAATCCTTTGACTTTCCAAAATGGTAAAATGATGTTTTAAAAACTTTTCTGAACTCCTTCGGTTTCAACCAAAGTCAGCAAATTAAATTCTAAATGGTGGATATGAATGACCTGTCTGAAGACACAGTTCATGAAATTGAGTGTTTATAACTAAAATAAAGGAGCAGATTGTTACGAATTAAAGCTCACAATATATTTATCTGAAAGTAAAAGAAATATTAAATTCATATCAACATAAGCCTTTTTAAAATTCATGATATCTCAGTGGTCTAACAATACTGCATGCATGTTGTCTAACACAATCTCTCTAATTTTTACGAATATCTAAGAAACTGTGGTTTGTTGCATGCACGTGTCTTGTGGGACATTATTGTTGTGCTCTCTATGCCATCCACGTACATTGCTTGAGTTTTGTAGGTTAAGACCATATTAAGTGCACGATTTTATTTTATAGACATTATAAAGTAGTACAAATTCTGGGAAGAACCAAAATTCCAGATTCAATATGGATGAAGAGACAGTTGTGATCAACTAGTGTTTAGGAAAAACTTATTCACATCCCATGTTTACCCTAATCAAATAAACAAATATATAACATGTGTTTTTAATAAAATTAATTTATGAAAAATTTGCACCACAAATGTATTTAAGACAATATATTACATTATATAAATATACTACTCAATAATTAGTAATATAACATAAGTATTACTAGTGATAACAGATTTGATTTAATCAATATTAATTTTTTTAAACATCAATTTATTTAATTAAAACGTATCAAAGAGGGGCGGCGTGCGTATTGGAGGGAGTTATCGAGATTATGATTACACTACTACAATTTAGGAATTGATTATTATTCAAAAAGGAAAAAATTACAACTATCTTCCTCCTCCATTTTTCAAACTCTCTCCATAATACTCTCGAGATTATCACCGTGCTTCTTTATCATCATCATTGTTCAACTCCTCTGTTCTTCGTGTTCATCATCGTTGTCTTTTTAATTTTGTTTTTGATTCAATTTGAGAATTATTAACAAAAAATCAAATTCTCATTGTACTCCCAGAAAAAGCCCTAGATCTGTTAATAATAATGATTCAATAGAGCCATCCAGCTTCAATATACTTACCCAAACACCCGAAAAAGATCTAGATTTGTCAATAATAATGATTCAATAGAGTCACCCCGCATCAGAATACTCACCCAAACACCTGAAAAAGATAGTGAGTGCAAGAATTTAGTTCAATCTACTTCCATTGAAATCGGTTCTACAAAACAATGTGACAAAAAAAGAAAGAACTAGAATGTCACACCTTCTTTGTCTTAAGATTCTGATTCAAATTTGTTCAGGAAAAGCCTAACAAAAGTAACAAAACGGGCAAAAATGTTATGAAGGTTGAAACTTCAAAAGCTAATAATCCAAAGCCTAATGTGCCTTTAAAGGGATCAAATTCCAAAAGAGGAAAAGATATTCAGAAGGTACGTAGATTTCAATTTTTCTCTCATATTTGGATGATTTTAATTTTTAGACATTGCATGTGTTTTTTTTAATTTTGAGTGATATATACCACACATAAATTATTTATTGTATGAATTAAGAATGAACTCCAAATATGTTAGTCTTTTTCTGCAAATTAGGCACAAAGTTCATTTTTATGTTTAATTGCAAATTTTTACATCAATGAGAATTATGACTGAATATGAAGAATGCTTAAAGGCTACAATCTTTTTTGTAGATTCAAAACCCTTGATCAATAGGTTTTAAATAAGCTCTCAATTCATTAATTTTTGGTTCATTATTTGTTACCATTTATATACTGTGATTATATAGTTAGTGAGTATATTAACGTTTACTAAAAGCTTAATAATTTTTACTTAATCTCTATCAATAGGCATAGTATATCTCTCATAATTGGTCAAATTTATACACTCAGATTCATTTTTAGTTGGAACAATGGACCATATAGAAAGAAAAGTTGGTTCACATAATAGTTCTATCATTGTTTTATCAACTTATATACCAAATGCAAACAATCACTCTTATTTTAATTTCTTTGTATTTACTTTGTTTAAAAGTAACTTTTTATTAATTGAGGAAAAATATATATACCCATTGGTCGTCCTATTTAATGACACTCTAGGAAATTTCCTCCATTTTCAATTTTTTTTAGAATTTAGAGCTTTTCTGTAGCGATCTCAAGTCATTTATGACTTGCTGAAGCTAACAGTTTGGTCGCCTGATCGTTTTTTGGGTTTTATGTCTGTTTCCCTGTTTAGGAGCTCTAGAAGTTTGGACGGTTAACTTTAGTAAAAAAATCCAAGAAAATGACTTGAAATAGGAATTATGACGGTTTCATCAGCTCCAGAATGGTCATTTTAGGCTAATAGCATGTTTGTCTTGAATCCCGAGGCTTTCGGTGCGAGTTTGAGCCATTGAGTGTTTTAACCTTTAAGCTTTAGCCTAAGTTTGACTTTATTCAATATTATTGGTAAACATGCTCGGATTAGAATTTTGTCAGCGCGATTAGCTTTGAAATATCAAGTTTGATCTAGAATGACCTTTCATGCGGACACCGAGGCTTCCAGTCTCATTTTAAACTTCCTTATGGATTTTGGCTTGAAATGGCACTTGGGTGTGGACCCACTTTTTGATGAAATGACCCCGAATGGAAATTTTGAATGCGCCATTGAGTCTAAAATATCAAATTTAGTAGGATAGCATATCTCGTTTGCAGGCACGGGATTTCGAACAAATCCCGAGCACCCGATTGGAGCTTTTTCAAGACTCAAAGTTGGGCTGGTGCAGCACTTGCTGGTGTAGCACCATTCACCCTTCGTGTTCGCGTGCCTAGTGCCACATTCGTGAAGGCCACTTGTTTTGGCCTTCGCGTTCTTGAGAGTATTGTCGCACTAACGAAGGCTTAGGGCCTTGTACATCGTGTTCGCGGGCAGGTCTCTTGCTGGTGTAGCACCAGTCACCTCGACCCTCTGCGTTCATGGGAGAAACTCCCATTTGAAAAGAAGGAATTGGGTCAACTAGACCCTATTGACTTCCGTGATCATGGCCTTGGGGGCGGCATTCGTGATAGGCAACTGGCTGGTCTTTTTAATTAGAGACCAGCCCATTTTTCTCATATTTTTCCCAACTTCAAACCTCCATAACTCAAGTTCTACAACTCCATTTTGGGTGATTCAAAATCCCATGCATTCGGAACTAGCGTGGCTACGTAGTGGAGTGTTTGAGAATTGTTGGGTACTCTATTTTCGAGGTAAATTCCATGCTAAAATTGTTGTACCTATTATTTTCTTAGCTTTAATGGTCATTTTATTGGATGGGCTGTTTTCCATTAGTTTAGAGCATTGAATTGTGTTTTAATTTGGAACACAAGTTCAGTAAGCTCAAATAAACCTTTTTACAAAGTCAATTTTGAGATTCCCAATGCAGGACCCATAATTCTATTTTAGACCCGATTTTGGGTCAGTCTCCAAAAAACACAAATCTGGTGTCAAAATGTTTGTGTTGAAGTCATGATAGATATTTTATTAGTGTGGCAGAATTTGGAGGTGATTCGGGGGGGTGAAAAGCTTCAAATTGGTGGATTCAGAACGCGGGTGATCGCCTTTGAGAAAAGATATGGTCTCCCACTTTGACTGAGCTTTATTAAATAGTGTTTAATAGATATTACATGTAATTTTAGGTTGGAACTTGCTGAGAATAGGGTTTGTCTCTTCCTGTTTCATTTTACTGATTTTTGGTTAAGCCTTAGATTAGAATAGTCCCGTGAGATCCTTAATTTAGGCCATGATCTTTGCTGTGATATTGCCCTAACATTATTATCCTTTTAGGTTTGTTATTTATGGAATTAGGCTAGGTTGAGCCTTAGGTGCTTTAATGTATGATTTGTTGCCCTTATAGTTAGGCGTAGCTTCCGATAGAGCTTACTTCAGATAGTGTAC